>NC_142680.1:17433228-17598228 GCF_964200805.1 Pocillopora damicornis | reverse complement strand
GATTCTCTGTTTTTATGAGCGTATTTGAAACACTGTATGATTTATTTAACATGGAGCATGATGAATCTTCTCATAAGAGGCACTGTGTCTCTCCTCTCACGAATCCTTTTCCTTTGGCCTGACACGGATGAAAATTCACGTATTCGAAGGCACCCGTCTCCTCGTAGTGCGTTTAGATGTAAGAGTCGATACCCCATTAAAACTCTCGCTTTCGTACACCTTTATGTCCAAGAATATGAATTCTGAGTCTTATATTGCAGCCGTGAATATTGAATGCATCGTGGTACATCGAATGTGCAGATTGTAGCTGTTTGTCCGTCTTACAAGCTCTTCTATTTTGTCTTTTCTACTGTTCCACAGACGGAAAACGTAGTCAATATACCTCTTTCAAAGTAGTGGTTTAATTGTGCTATGGGCAATCTTACCCTTTTTCTATTTTTTTTTCTATGAAAATATTGACAAAAGCTACTTTTTCGTTGAAAAAGTATCGAGTTCCCAGATAAAATAAACAATGACGCGCAAAACACATTGGTTGAGCGTGGTCTTAAAACCCATGCGAGTTAATCTAAGTCTGCTCTCGAGTAGAAATGCTCCAACAGAGCTTGATTACCCCGATTTCCTCAGCATGAAGTGACTTGGAAACCAAGTAATCATAATGAAGATACAAATTATTCATATCTCCACCGATAGCTAGCATGTCCGTTTCAATTGCACTTATGGCTCTAGTTTTATAAAAAACTATAAACTGTCCCAGGTGAAAAGATTTACCTTCCTGGACAGCAAAGTACTTGTCTGATTGTCTGCTTCACTGCTTGTCTCACTTCACTAATCTTCCAGCGGTATAGGAACGGGTTTAAGGTGGACTTTAAAACGCACTGAAAGAGTCATTATTCCAGAAGTGACGAGTAAATGTAATGAATAAGTCCTCCAGATGATCGCAAGTGTCGACAATGTTAAACTTGGTGCATAACAAACAACTAATGCTAACTGCACCCACAGTGCACTGCACACTGCCTCCCTGTATCTTGCCATGTTCAGTGCAGTTGTTTGGCTCGACTGTTGTTGAATATGATCTTGTACTTGAACCTGATTACGACTGAGAGAGCGCAAAATCTTTGTGTACGAAATGAAAGAGATAACTGAGAATGACAGAATAGAAAAATTATGAAGCAAGAATGGATGTTATCCAAAAAATAGCTGTGATGATATACATTGGCTTTAATGTTACAATTTGTCTGTATCTCAGCCTCAACGACAAGGCGAGAAGTTTATCCACGCTTATGGCCACCATTGTCAACATAGAAAATCCACATGATACAAAGCTAGTTATAAAGCTCGCATCAGTTCCAAATCGAAAAAGATTCCATACTGTACTAATGAATGCAGAAATCGAATTACTTATTTCCCAGAAGAAATATCAGTCATGTGGAGACGGACTTTCGTGCAAAGCACAAACTGGCTTTATCTGCTTAAATAAAACTCAAGAAAAATGTTCATGCCACAAGAAAAACAGTCCCTAAATTAATTGAAAACCGTCATAATCCCGAAAAAAATTATACATTTGACAATCAATCTAAATGATTTTAACAATGCAACGTAAAAACAATGTTTGGTTATTGAAAAACACCCACTTCTTTTCCCATCCGATTTGGTTGATAAAAGGAACAGCGCTAGGTGTGAAATATTACTTAACCAAACCAGTTTGCTCATTATTAAAAAGTCATTTAGATTTTTTTTTCATTTTTCCATCCTTCTTAATTTCTTTAGTCTCATTCTCTATTGGTCCTTTTCTTTTAAATGTGAAATATACTCGCTTCTAACAGAGAAATTTATTGTGGTGGTTGCTTTAAAAGTGTTTTAACAGAGGAAAAGTCCAGTCTTCAAGAGCGGGCTATTTTATGCCCTTCCTAGTAAAATACAATAAGATAAAATGAAGTGTTTTTGAAAATTAGAATTTGGTCATTTTTCAACAGGGTGCCATGTATACGTATATAGGACAGCTGATTGTGTTCATAAACTCTTCCCATACGTTGCCTTTGTCTTTAAATTACAATCACTCGATCTCGCAGAAGAGCTGAAATCGATCGGTATATGGTAACGGGGGCAAGTTTCTAAAGAAACTGTGGTGCTGCGTTGGTGGGAGAGTATAACAGGGTAATTTAATATTTTCAACTGAGTTGATGACGTAAATTGGTCACCCATAACGAGTTTTAAAGCTGACGTTTCGAGCTTTAGCCCTTCCCCCTGACGAGGGGCTACGGCTGGAAACGTCAGCTTTAAAACTCCTTTAAGGTGGCTAATTTACCTTATCACCTCAGTTGATAATGCTTAATTATCCTGATGTGTACTTTACCTAAATTGATTTTGAGGATCTTTGTCGATCCGCAAAATTACGTTACCGCTGAAAAATCGCGCTCAATAAAATATTGCAAAAGTCTGTTATCTTCAGCCAAATAAGGAACTACAAAAGTGAATCAATTGCAAGTATCCAGAGCACATTCTTTGCTTCCGGACTTACCCGAAACATCTATCGACTAATCGCCTACCAGTTGTTTACTTCCTCTTTGTAAAACTGTAGAGAAGATGGAAGAAGAAATAATAAAAATTCAATTTATCAATTTCCTTCCTTCCTTCCTTTCTGTCCTTTTAGTAGAACATCTGCTCTCAGGCTGATGTTTCACTGATGAAACTGTCAGTCATTTAGAGACGGACTGACTTTTTTGCCTAAAAAACAAAAATTGTCTCCATCCGCAACTCCCGCAAAATGTTCATGCCACGCGAAAAACAATCTTGAAATGAATTCAAAACAGTTATTATTCAGAGCACATCTAACTGACAACTGAAAATTAATCTATGGCCGTAGATGTCGAGAAATTTTTAAAATAAAGTTTCGTTTCGATATTTGAAACCATCCCCTAATCATTTTCTCTTCTTGTCGCCTCTGATCAGAATTTTTAAAAGGAACCATGACAGGTGCAAAATGTTACTTAACTAAACCATCAGACCCTGAAAAAGCCATTTAAATATTTATCCATTATTCCATCCTCCTTTATTTCTCTCAGTCTTATTCGGATGGCAGCAGGTTGGGATCTTAAATTCTTTTCTTGCATTGCTTTCGTTTTTCAAATTTAAAGTTTCTCTAGCGAACGCAGAGACCCTAAAATTGATCGATGTATTTTTAACGAGTTGCCAAAATGGATCAAAAAGTTTGATTCATATATTGAAGTAAAATACTGGATAGCGGACATGCTTATCAAGATGTCAAAATATTGGAATATTCAAGACGGGAAGTTAATAACAGTGTGTATTTTTATTACACGTAGAGCATGAGGATTCTTTTCCTAGGAGGCATTGTGCTTTTCCTCTCACGAAATCTTTTCCTTCTGCTTGACACTGATGAAAATTCAAGTATTCGAAGATCTCCTTCTCCTCGTAATACATTTGGATGTCAGGAGTCGATTCCCTATTAAAATTCTCGCTTTTGTACACTTTTATATCCAAGAATATAAATTCTGAGTCTGCTATTTCAGCCACGAATAGTGATTAATGCGTGTACCCGAGTCCCATTTCATTATTCTGAGAATTTGAAAAATGAAAAATGAAAATTTCATTTCAGCTGAAAATTGAAAATGACTTTAGCAACCCATCTCTCAAAATTCATTTTTCATTATAACATAGCTAATAAATTTGTCTCATCAAATTCGTGAGCGTGCTTCATATTCCTTTTATGCACGCTCATGACGTCAGCAAACAAATCCCTCGAGAAAAACATTTTTTCTCCACGATTTTTTACTTTGGGATTTCACTATTAAAAAAAAAACTTGTTAAGACTTCGACGGCAATTTAAGCTAAACATGGAAACAAGATTGTTTACAGCGTAGCGAAATGTTTTCCTGAAACAAAATTATCATCGCGCTGAAGCGTAGCAGAGGGAATATTAACCCTTTTACAATATTTAAACCATCGGGTTGAAAATGTTGGTTCATACGTTAGCTGTGCGTTCATCGACATATGAAGCACTTGGGAAGTTTCGAGAGCACTCAAGAAGCTGGACTTTCTCTCGGCTTCGCCTCGAGTATGACATAACATTTGTAACATAGCGCGTGTGTTTGCCTATATAAGTCCTATTGTGCCGTTATGAACAAAATCTTTACTTACGCACGCCTGTGCGTAAATAAGATGACGTAAGCGTTTTTTTAAACCTGGTTTCAGAGTTTTCGTCCTGTTAAGCTGCAGTGCAGTTTTCCTGGAAGAAACCAGCGAAGAACTTCCCAATCTTTCAATCCATCAATTAGGTCCTGATCCAACAAGCAACAAAAATAAAGCCGAAAAAAACTCGCAAGTTGCACGTTCCGCAAGTTTGTCGGAAGATCCTTGTTGTCGCTCTGTAGAAAAGAATTTCCTCATGCTTTGAGCTGTGCGTATATCGAGTTATGGATGCACTTGGGAAGTTTGAAGAGCACTCAAAAAGCTAGGGTTACTCTCAGCTGCGACTGGAGCCGCTCTTACGCATTTTTCGTGCTCTCCAAACTTCCCGCGTGCATCCATAATTCGATATACGTACGCTAAGCATGAACAGTTCCTTAATTTTACAATATTTAAGCCATCGGGTTGAAAATGTTATAAAACAATTGGTTCATACTTCAGCTGAGCGTTCATCGAGATGTGAAGCACGCGGGGAGTTTAATTTGGAGAGCAAACGTATCAATCAATTGTTAATTTTTTTCATAATAATGAAATGAAAAATTTTCGATTTATTTTTGAAAACAATGAAAATGACAATTTAAGGAATTCATCTTTCAAAAAAATCTCAGAACCAGGTAAAATGCAATTTTCCAAAAGATTGAAAATGGGATTTTTTTAATTCATTTTTCCATTTTCCAAAAGCAAAAACAAAGAAAAGAGAATTGAAATGCATTCACGAATTCAATTTTCATTGATCTGTGACCTTGGCATCAAAATTCGCCGATCATGTAATGCTTGTATCTGCTGCAAACATGCCTGATCGAGATCCTGCCGAATGCATGGTCTTTATCTCAAGAGGACAGAGAGAATGAAGAATCGAAAGAAAAATTAGAAAATCTCAGATAAATACAGAACGACTTACGATTATGTTTTCGGTGAGTTCAAAGATCATAGTTTTGCGCTCTTTTCTCGCGTTTGGTCAAGCACATGCAATTCTTCTTTGTTTCCTTCAAACGCTGTTTGGATGCCTTTCTTCATATAAATACATTTTTTGTTGCAGCTTGAAAAAAGCTCTATTCATTTGGTAGACTAGTTGAAAATATTGGCAAAAGCTACTTTGCCGTTAAAAAGTATCGAGTTCCCGGATAATAACAATAACAACGACGCGCAAAGGGCATTGATTAACCGTGGGCATTGATTAACCGTGGCCTTTAAACCCGTGCTAGCTATAAAAATTGAATCTAAGTCTGCTCTGGAGCAGAAATGTCCATGCCAGAAGAGCCTAATTACCCCGATTTCCATACCATTAAATAACTTGAAAACCAATGATATAGATTATTCATATCTCTTATGATAGCTAGCATGTCCTGTCCTCTGGCAGTTATGGCGCTAGTTATATTTAAAGAATGAACTCGCACGCGTACGTGTCTCCAGGGGAAGATACACCTCCATAAACAGCAAAGTGCTTGTCTGATTGTCTGCCTCACTGCTTTTCTCACTTCACAAATCTTCCAGCAGTAAACGAACAAGTTCAAGGTGGACCTTAAATACACTAAAAGAGTCGTTTTTCCAGAAGTGGTGAGTAAATGTAATGAATAAGTCCTCCAGATGATCACAAGTGTTGACAACATAAAACTAGGTGCACAACAAACAACTAATACCAACTGCACCCACAATGCACTGCTCACTGCCTACCCGTATCTTGCCATGCTTAGTGCAGTTGTTTGGCTAGGCTGTTGTTGAACATGATCTTGTACTTAAGCCTGATTACGAGTGAGAGTGCGCAAAATCTTGGTATACGAGGTGAAAGAGATCGCCGAGAATGACAGAATAACTATTTTTTTATACAAAAGAGGTATTCCAGAAGTATAGAATAATGAAGCAAGAATGGATGCTATCTAAAATATAGCTGTAATGATATACATGCACTTTAACGTTACAATTTGTCTGTATCTCAGCCCCAACGACAGGGCGAGAAGTCTATCGCGCTGATAGCCGCCATTGTCAGCATTGAAACTCCAAATAACAATAGGTAGCATAGAGGCTGGATTACAAGACCAACCAACAGATTGGATGTTGCAAATTGGATGTTGAAATTTTATCTAAGTCCCTGGAAAGCACAGTGTTTGTCAGATTGTTTACTTTACTGCTTGTCTCACTTCTCTGACTTTCCAGCAGTAGAGAAACGGGTTCAAAGTTGAGTTAAAATATGTTAAAATAGTTGTTATTGCATCAATAACTATTACATGTGAAGAATGATTTTTTCTATTAGTGATCACAAGTAGCATTATCAGTTGTGGTACATAACAAACAACTAATGCTAACTGCTCCCACAGTGCACTGTTTACTGCCGTCCTGTATCTTGCCATGTTCAGCACATTTGTTTGGCTCGGCTGTTGTTGAACATGATCATGTACTTGAGCCTGATGATGTCTAAGAGTACAAAATATGCTTGTGTACGAGCTCGAGGCGATTGAGATCACTGAGCATAGCGGTATAACTATAATACTATACCAACGGGTTATTCGAGTATGCGAAATGAAAATTGATCCAGCGGCAACGGATAAAATCCAAAACGTAGCTGTTATGATACATGTGCGCTTTAGAGTTACTGTTTGTCTGTATCTTATTCCCAACAACAGAGCGAGAAGTCTGTCCACGCTTATGGCCGTCGAAGTCAACAAAGACACCCCACATAATGCGTAGCCCGATATCTGGATTCCATCCTCTGCGAACCAAGGACATCCAATAGGTAGCATAAAGAGGCTGGGTAACAAGACCAACCAACAGATCAATAGTTGCCAGGCAACTATACAAGAGTTTGGATGGTGGATGAAGGGAAGTTACCTTGTTAAGGGCAACAAGGATTAGAAAATTCCCAAGAAATGCTGTGATGGAGAGGAAAATGTTAACTGCTGAGAAATAGATCGATTGTTGTTGTAACCCAACTACCGAGGAGGGTAACATGCCAATACTTTAGATGTTTCCGTATGTGTTCCACCCTCTGATGAGTTTGTCGTCGCAATCATGGTGCAGCTCTTGAAACGGTTTTCCTCCTTTCGCTACGGTTTTTTGGTACTGCTGGCAACACGGGATAATACTTCTGCACAGCAACCACCTGGCCAAGAAACAGTTAAATCTTATTTTCCTTTATATCATCCACGCTAAAACTTCCTCAATACATCCTACTTGTTTTAAACTGGTTGAACGAATTGTCAGCCGGGACAATTAGATAACAATACCTATAGACCTTTCTTGAAATTTGGAGGGTGTGCCTTTCATCAATCAACTTCCCGACCCCATACAGTGTCCATCTGGTGGATAAATTTTATACAATTACGCATTTTAAATAAGAGCTGGTAAAATTTTTGAGGTTAAAGACAACCGTTCGTTTAACATAAAAAAAAAAACAAAACAAAACAAAACAAAACGAAACAATCACGAAAACGAAACATATCACACGGAAATACCGCTCAGATAATCGTCAAAACCGTTATAATCTCCGAAAATAAAAAAAAACTATTCAAAATTATTCGGTGGACTTAGATTCCAAGCAATTTCGAACGATGTCTCATCAGCAACCACTTAGCTAAGGAACAGTTCAATTTTATAATTCTTTATATGATCAACTCTAAAATGATCATGATCAATGATCAAATCTAAAATCTTCCTCAATGCATCCTACTCGTTTTAAATTGGTTGAAGGAACTGTCTACCGAGACTATCACATATTTATAGATGTAAACCTTTCTTGGAATTTAGAGGGTATGCCTTGCATAAAACAACCCCGTAAAAATGTCCCTCAGGCTGATAAATTTCATTCAAGAACGCATTTTAAATAAGAGCTAATAAAACTTTCAAGGATGAAGAAATCTGTTAGTTTGTTATTTTTTGATAAACCTCTCTGTAGATACAAAAATAGCAATTGGCCCGGAACGGTATACCTGAATATTTGTCGATCCGCAAAATGACGTTCCCGCTGAAAAATCGCATTCATTAAAACGTTGCGAAAGTCGGTTATCTTTTTCCAAATTAAACGCTACAAAAGTGAATGAATTGCAAGTTTCCAGAATACATTCTTTGTCCTCGGACGCTCTCGAAAAAATCTATCGACTAATCGCTTACCAGTTGCTTACCTCCTCTTTGTATAACTATGACGAAGATGGAAGAAAGAAATAATAAAAATTTAAATTATCTATTTCCTTCCTTTCTGCCCCTTCGGTAGAAAATCCGCCCTCAGCCTGATGTTTCACTGATGAAACTGTCCGTCATGTAGAGACGGACTTAATATTTTTTTACACAAAGCACAAATTGACTCCATCCGCAAACATATATATCCCGCAAAATGTTCATGCTACACGAAAAATGGTCTTGAAATAAATTGAAAACAATTATAATTCCGAACACATTTAACTGACGGCTGAAAAATTGATCTTTGGCCGTAGATGTCAAGACATTTGAAATTTAAATTAATTTTTCGTTTCCTTATTTGAAAACATGCCCCAGTTACTTTTTCTTCTTGTCGCATCTGATCAGAATTTATAAAAGGAACTATAACGGGTGAAAACTGTTACCAAAAAACCATCACACTGTTATAAATTCATTTCAAAATTTATTCATTATTCCAAAGTTTCTCTCAGTCTTATTCCAACGGCAGCTGATTGTAATCTTAAATTCTTTTCTTCGCTTCGTAAATTTAAAGTACGCGATAGTTAACGCATTTAACTGACAACTGAAAATTAATCTATGCACGTAGATGTCAAGAAATTTTTAAAAACAAAGTTTTGTTACATTATTTGAAAACATCCCTAAATTGTTTACTCTACTTGTCGTATTCGATCAGAATTTTTAAAAGGAACCACGAAACACCCTTAGAAAGTCATTTCAATATTTATTCATTACTCCATCCTCCTTAATTTCTCTCAGTCTCATTCGAACGGCAGCTGGTTGGGATCTCAAATTCTTTTCTTACATTGTCTTCGTGTTTTAGATGTAAAGTTTCTCTAGCGAACGCTGAGAAGCCAAAATTGATCGATATATGGTTACGAATTCCTAAAATGGATCGAAAAGTTTAATTCATTAAAGCCTTCAATACTGGATTGCAGACATGCCTAATAAAATTTCAAAACATTGGAATATTCAAGAAATTATTACTCTTTTTTTTTTTCGAAATATGCACAGAGTCACTCAGAAAAAATTATTTGGGGCTTCCGAGTGATCGGCAAACATGGACCATCCATTGCAGTCACAATTATTTGGAATGAAATTTTACTTCTAAATTTAAACTATTTGACTAAGTTCCCACTTCTTTTTCAAACATATGACACGAGAATTTATCCTATGATTAAATTCCGTATTTCTCTTTCTACTGCAATATAATATAGTGTGTACCGACCATTCCTTTCCAATTTTCCTTTTAATATTTTCAGTATGCGTCGATTCTATATTATTTTTTCTTACCCTTCAAAGTTTCTTTCGGACAAACGATCTACCCTGAAAAGCAAGGCATCTTTTCTTAGAAACTGCGACGGTCAATTTCCCCCGTTTGAAATATTCGAAATATGCACAGAGTCACTCAGAAAAAATTATTTGGGGCTTCCGAGTGATCGGCAAACATGGACCATCCATTGCAGTCACAATTATTTGGAATGAAATTTTACTTCTAAATTTAAATTTAAATTATTTGACTAACTTCCCGCTTCTTTTTGAAACATATGACACGAGAATTTATCCTATAATTAAATTCCGTATTTCTCTTTCTACTGCAATATAATATAGTGTGTACCGACCATTCCTTTCGAATTTTCCTTTTAATATTTTCGGACATTTTCTTTCGGACAAACGATCTACCCTCAAAAGCAAGGCATCTTTTCTTAGAAACTGCGACGGTCAATTTCCCCCGTTTGAAGACTATATAAACAATAGAACCCCCCCCCCCCCCCCCCTCCACATGATTCCCAAAATTCTTCTTCAGATTCTACTAGCTTTTCTTAGTTCTAAAAATAATTTTTTTTAAATTTTACACATCTGGAATCGGAAATACCTCTGAGATAAAGTTCATGACCGTTAAAATCTCCGAAGATATAAAATTATTCAAAATTATCTGGTGGACTTAGATCCCTAGCAATTTCAAATAATGTCTCATTGACATCTTGTTATTGAAAAACGCCTACAAGCTGTTTTCTCTTTCTTTCGCATTTGACAAGGACCTGAAGGAACTACAACAGGTGAAAAATATAAAGTAACTGAACCAACACACCGTTCATTTAATTTTCATCTTTATTAACTTTCCTAACTTATACAATATCTCGCATTCGCTATTTACCCTTTCTCTCTCAAGGCTGAAACATATTCCCATCTAAAACAGCTTATTTCGGTCAATTCTTATAAATCGTGCGCTTATAATCAGGAGTAGTTCAGTCCACAATAGGGTGTTGTTGTTGTATGGCTCATTAGATCAATTTTAAGAACTTGGAATGAGCAGAAGACAGCCTTAGGTTCTGGCAAGAAAACAAGCAGCGACTTCGGAGAGGCCCTGCCATACAGAATATCGGAAGAAAGTCAAACGGATAGCACCTCTCTGCACCTGGGTGACCTTTAGACGTTTTCAATCGGTCGCAATCCTAACCCAAATTGGTTTTTGAGTGGCCTGTCTTTCCCGATGAAATAAAATTTAGAGATTTCTTTAAGATTTCACCTCGGTCTTCTTTGTTCTTTAAGCATATTTTGAAACACTGTGTATTTTATTAAACGTTGAGCATGAGGAGTCTTTTTCATAGGAGGCATTGGGCTTCTCCTCTCATGAATCCTTTTCCTTTTGTGTGACACGGATAAAAAAAATTCATTTATTCGAAGGTCTCCGTCTCTTTGTAATTTGTGTTTGGGTTTGAAGAGTCGATACCCTCTTAAAACTGTCGCTTTTATACACTTTTTTTTCTAAGAATATAAAGTCTGAGTCTGATATTTTAGCCCTAAATCGTAATTGTATTGTTGTACAATGTACATCGAAAGTACAGATTGTGGCTGTTTTCCCGTCCAACAAACGCTTCTATTTTGTCTTTGCTTCTGTTCCACAGACGAAAAACGTGGTTAATATACCTCTTCCAAAGTAGCGGTTTAATGGTGCTTAAGGCGATAATACCCCCCCCTTTTTTTTTTTTGCCATGAAAACATTGGCCAAAGCTACTTTGCCGTTAAAAAAAGTATGGAGTTCCCAGATAATAACAATAACATTGGTTGAGCGTGGCCTTTAAAATCGAATTTAAAAATGAATCTAAGTCTGCTCTGGAGCAGAAATGTCCACTCCAGAAGAGCCTGATTACCCCGATTTCCTTGGCATGAAGTCACTTGAAAACCAAGTAATCCTAATGAAGATACAAATTATTTATATCTCTTCAGATAGCTAGCATGTGCGTTCTTTTTGCACCTATGGCGTAAGTTTTATTTAAACTATGAGCTTGCACGCATGCGTGTCTCCAGTGGAAAAGATCTACCTCCATGAACAGCAAAATGATTGTCTGATTGTCTGCTTCACTGCTTGTCTCACTTCACTAATCTTCCAGCAGTAAAGGAACGGGTTTAAGGTGGACCTTAAATACATTAAAAGGGTCCGACTTACGAATAACTGTTATTCCTGAAGAGACGAGTAAATGTAATGAATAAGTCCTCCAGATGATCACAAGTGTTGACGATGTCAAATTTAGTGCATAACAAACAACTAATGCTAACTGCACCCACAGTGCACTGCTCTCTGCCTTCTAGTATCTTGACATGTTCAGTGCAGTCGCTTGGTTCGGCTGTTTTTCAACATGATCTTGTACTTGAGCCTGATTACGACTGAGAGTGCGAAAAATATTTGTGTACGAAGTGAAAGAGATCACTGAGAATGACAGTATAACTATTTACAAAACAAAAGAGGTATTTGAGAATTATAAAATGATGAAGTAAGAGTGGATGCTATCCATAAGATAGCTGTGATGATATACATGCGCTTTAACGTTACAATTTTTTATCTCAGTCCCAACGACAGGGCGAGGAGTCTATCCACACTTATGGCCACCATTGTCAACATGGAAACTCCACATAATTAAAACGTGTTATAAAGAGTGCATCAGTTACAATTCGACAAAGATTCCACCTCTCGTGAATCAAGGACATCCGATAGGCGGCATAGAGAGGCTGGCTAACAAGACCAACCAACAGATCGGATGTTGTAATACGTCCACTCTTTAGCTATACGCAGGCGATACTAAGATGCAGTCCAGCTCGAAGAATATTGATTTAGCTGTGTACAATGTCAACAAGGATCTCAAGAGCATCAGAAACTGGTTTTGTAGGAATTACCTCATTTATAATACAAAAAGGTCGGAAGCCATAATAATTGCGTCCCCTAAAGCACTCAAAACCATCCGAGATATTAAAATTTTTTACAGAGACCCGATATTAAAACAGCAGAGTCATTTTAAGTATCTTGGCACGGTGCTAGACGAATCATTATCATGGAACAATGACGTGTCGTGTGTTGCTTCTTAAATGACACTTTTAAACAGAATTTCATCTTTCCTTAGCCCTATTTTATTGAACATTTACTAAACGACAATATTACTTTTTTTAGACTATGGCTGCATCGTATGGGGTTTTTGCAGCAAGAAGAACTCCGATTTTCTGGAAAGGTTGTAAAACAAAGCAATGTGAATAATTTTCAGAACAAATCACTTAACGCGTACACAGTCAATGAGAGAGACTTGACTTGTTAACATTATCTAACAGGTGCCGTTATTTACGTCTCCAACTAGTATATAAAATCGTAAATGATTAACACTGTCCCAGGCAACTTCAAGGGTAATTTGCATAGAGATCAGAACTTCGCCGTAAAGCCATCAGAGATAGTAGGGAACTTCGTCTCCCAAGATATAAAACAGCTATGGGCCAGTCAACATTCGAGTATGCCGCTGCAAAGGAATGGAATGACCTCCTCAATAAACTGCGTGCCTGTGAAACGCTTAGAATTTTTAAAATTAAAACTTTTAAACTTTTAATAGAATCAGATAAGGCACAACATAAATGTAACGTATAACTTTTTTATCAATGTAAATATTTTTTTGGTAATTTTTAATTTAATCTTAAATTGTATCAATGGTGAATTGTATTTTGATAGCATTTTTTATGTACTGATCACCGGTTTACACCAGAGTTTTTCATGATGAATTCGTCAATCGGTTTTTTAGTTTATATAAAGCATTTATTATCATATCTATTATTTTAACAGACAAATTCATTTTGGTTGTTCCTTTTAAAGTGCCGTAATAGAGGAAAAGTCCAGTCTACAAGAACGTGCTATTTTATACCCTTCCTTGTGAAACACATTAAGATAAGATGAAGTGTTTTTGAAATTAGAATTTGGTTAGTTTTAAACAGGCTACCATTTATAAGTACGTAGGACGCTTTCCATACGGTGGCTTTGTTTTTAAATTGCAGTTACTTGATTACGCAAAGGAGCGGAAATTGATCGATACGTGGTAAACTGCAGTGTTGCGTCGATGAGAGAGTATAATATGGTGAATTAGTATTATCAACTGAGGTGATAACGTAAATTAGCTACCTTTCGGAAGTTTTTAAAGTTGACGTTTGGAGCGTTAGCCCTTCCCTCTGACGAAAAATCAGTCAAGAAAATGAGCGGTGAGTTCGCAAAGGCCCTGCCATATCGGAGGAAAGTCAATTAGATAGTACCTCTCGGCATCTGGGTGTTATTCATTACGCCTTTCAAATTTTCTTTTTGCCGATGGTATTAGAATACTAAACAATGGTAATCTGTTCCAATGTGATATTTGTTAGCATAAATAGACAAACACTTAAACATCTAGAACACATTAGCTGCTGATTAATAAACGTCTGACGACTCCAAGAAAATATCTAAGTCCATGGAAAGCAAAGTGCTTGTCGGATTGTCTGCTTTACCGACTTTCCAGCAGTAAAGAAACGGGTTCAACGTGGAGTATAAGATTTTCTATAAGTGTTCACAACCAGCGTTGCAAATATGTTTTAGTACATAGCAAACAACTAATGCTAACTGCACCTACACCGCACTGCTCACTGCCTTCCTGTATCTTGCCATATTCAGTGCTGTTGTTTTTGAACATGATCTTGTAGTTGAGCCTGATGATGTCTAAGAGTACAAAAAATATTTGTGTACGAAGCAATTGAGATCACTGAGCTTGATGGTATAAGTATAATACTACACCAAATGCCTATTCGAGTATGCGAAACGGAAAATGATCCAGCGGCGACGGGTAAAATCCAATAACGATGCGTGTGCGCTTTAAAAGGTCTCAGAAGAGTAGGCAAACCAATTAAAAATATTATTGACTCTATAATGGGCAAAATACTCGATAATTATAAAAGATATTTTATAAAAACACTGCAATCAACTCACGTTTTATACGAAACGGCAAACTAGTTGTTTTGACGTCGCAGAGAACACAGCTACGGCCACAGGCGGCCCAAGCTCACGTATCGAGAAAAAGCCAACGATGAATTCATGAACGCGTCACGCGTTGTGTGACTCGGTGTTAAGTTACGGGAGGAACCGTTGAAAATTTGAACACGTTATAAAGCATAGTATGGGGAACGACATATGGTCGATTTACAACGATAAATATTTCGAAATCTGAATATTTTACACGTAAAATCAATAAAAACTTACTCATGCCCTGTGTATCCGTCGTAGTTTCTAGCGATTTCTGCTGTTTTAAGCTTGCTTTACCATCACTGTTATCCATGTCAAAAGACGAAGTCAAGGCTGCACACTCCGATTTCGACCTTGGTCCACGCGAGGTGATTTGCGCCCCGAGAATCCTCCCGATCGGCATTTTTCTCAGCCACACAGCCACACACCAAGTCTCTTTCGCGGCCGTGTCCAGTCTTCGTGTTCAAAGCTTAACCAGAAAGAAGCGAACTTGGAAATTCAGGTAGAAAACACTCGTTTCCAGCGAAATGCGCGTGAAGTTTTGGTACTGAGACATGTCCCAGGGTGCAGCGATCTTAGATCGTAAAGTGTGGCTGAGAAAAATGCCGATCGGGAGGATTTTCGGGGCGCAAACCACCTCCGCGTGGACCAAGGTCGAAATCGGAGTGTGCAGCCTTGACTTCGTCTTTTGACATGGTTAACAGTGATGGTAAAGCAAGCTTAAAACAGCAGAAATCGCTAGAAACTTCGACGGATACACAGGGCATGAGTAAGTTTTTATTGATTTTACGTGTAAAATATTCAGATTTCGAAATATTTATCGTTATAAATCGACCATATTTCGTTCCCCATACTATGCCTTATAACGTGTTCAAATTTTCAACGGTTCCTCCCGTAACTTAACACCGAGTCACACAACGCGTGACGCGTTCATGAATTCATCGTTGGCTTTTTCTCGAGACGTGAGCTTGGGCCGCCTATGCTACGGCGGGAATTTACGGGGAACGGCTACGGAAGTAGATAAACACGCATTCAAACTTCCGCCCACCGTTATATACATCCGCCGTCCTCGGATCTTAAGGTCCTTATTGTCAGTCTCTAATTGAATAACTAAAACTCCAACCGTGATCTTTACATATTACAAGCAAATATCTCCCAGATAGAATCACAGGCGTTATAATAATCTAACATGCAGAATTTTTCAAAAATATTCGGTGGACCTAGATTTCTAGTAATTTCAAACAATGTCTCATTGATGTCTCGTTATTAAAAAGCGTCTACAAGTTATTTTCACTTCCTTTCGCGTCTGACAAGAACGCGAAGAAACTACACAGTAGGAGAAAAATATATAGTAACTAAACCAACAAACCGTCCATCCAGTTTCTATCTTTATTAACTCGACAAACTTCTACAATGTCTCCCATTTCCTCTTTACCCTTTCCCTTTCAAGGCTGAGACATATTCCCATCTAAAATAGATTATTTCGTGCAATTCTTATAAATTGAGTGCTTACAATCAGGAGCAGTTTAGTCAATAATAGCGTGTTGTTATTAAATGGCTTATTAGATCAATTTTTAAAACACGGAATGAGCAGAAGACAGCCTTAGGATTTGGCAAGAAATTGAGCAGCGAGTTCGTAGAGGCCCTGCCATACAAAGTCAAACGGATAGCACCTCTCGGCATGTGTGTGATATTAATTTTGCCTTTCAATTTGTCTTTTTGTCGACGGGGTTAGAATTCTATATAATGTTACTGTGTTTTTATTTGATATTTATTAGCTTCAATAGGCAAACACCAAAGCATCTTTGACACCAAGGATGCTCAAAAGTTGTGTTTGTCTGATTCTATCTTCTTTTTCCCCTTCAAATTACGCCTGATCAATACAAGTCTGACGACTCCGAGGAAATGTATCTAAGTCCATGGAAAGCAGAGTGCTTGTCGGATTGTTTGCTTTACTGCTTGTCTCACTTCTTTGACTTTCCAGCAGTAAAGAAACGGGTTCAGAGTGGAGTTAAAACACATTAAAATAGTTGTCATTGCATCAATCACGATTACATGTAAAGGATAGGTTTTTCTATAAGTGCTCACAACCAGCATTGTAAATTTTGGTACATAACAAACAGCTAATGCTAACTGCACCCACAATGCACTGTTCACTGCCTTCCTGTATCTTACCATGTTCAGTGCATTTGTTTGGCTCTGCTGTTGTTGATCATGATCTTGTACTCGAGCCTGATTATGTCTGAGAGTGCGAAATATCTTTGTATACGAGCCGATTGAGATCACTGAGCATAACGGTATATCTATAATACCACACCAAAAGGTAATTTGAGGACGTAAAACGAAAAATGATCCACAGGCGGCACATACAATCCAAAACGTAGCTGTGATGATACATGTGCGCTTTAAAGTTACTACTTGTCTGTATCTTATTCCCAACAACAGAGCGAGAAGTCTGTCCACGCTTATGGCCGTAGACGTCGTCAAAGACACTCCACATAATACATAGCTTGATATGTAGGCTGCGCCCCTTGCGTATTGACAAAGAGTCCAGCGTTCGTAAACCCAGGACATCCAATACGTAGCATAGAGAGGCTGGCTAACAAGACCAACCAACAGATCAGTCGTTGCAAGACAACGATACAAGAGTTTGGACGGTGGATGAAGGGATGATTCCTTGTTAAGGGCAGCAAGGATTAGAAAATTCCCAAGAAATGCTGTGATGGAGAGGAAAATGTGAACTGCTGAGAAATAAATCGATTGTTGTTGTAACCCAACTACCGAGGAGGGAGAACATGGCATTACTTGATTTGCTTCAGTCTGTGTTCCACTCTCTGTTGAGTTTGTCGTCACAATCATGGTGCAGTCCTTAAAACGGTTTTTCTCCTTTCGCTACGGATTTTCGGAACTGCCGGCAACACGAGATAATACTTCTTCACAACAACCACCTGGACAAAAAATAGTTAAATGTTATAATTCTTTATATCATCAACACTAAAAGCTTCCTCAGTGCATCCTACTCGTTTTAAATTGGTTGAACGAACTGTCCGTCGGGGCAATAACAAATTTTATAAACATACACCCGTCTTGAAATTTTGAGGGTATGGTTTGCATCAATAAACCACATAAAAGGTGTCCCTCTGGCTGATAAATTTCATTCAAAACCGCACACAAATAAGAGCTGATAAAAATTTCAAGGGTGAAGACATCTGTTAGTTTCTGATTTTTTTTAAAAAACTTCTCTATAGAAAAAAAAAAAATAGGAGTAGGCTATTGCATCTCTCAGTTAGTTTGTTTGTTTGTTTGGTTTTTTTTTCTTTGTTTTTTTTTTTTTTGATGAAACTAAAAAAAATTGGAATTGGCCCGGAATGGTATACCTAAAATGATTTTGAGGATATTTGTCGATCCGCAAAATTACGTTCCCGTTGAAAAATCGCGTTCAGTAAAATAATGCGAAAGTCTGTTGAGACAAATCAGAAACTACAAAAGTGAATCAATTCCAAGTATCCAGAGCATGTTCCTTGCTTTCGGACTTACCCGAAACATCTATCGACTAATCGCCTACCAGTTGTTTACCTCCTCTTTGTAAATCTATAAAGAAGACGGAAGAAGGAAATAATAAAAATTCAAATTATTCATTTCCTTCCTTCCTTGCTTTCTGTCCTTTCAGTAGAACATCCGCCCTCAGGTTAATGTTTCACTGATGAATCTGTCAGTCATATAGAGATGGACTGACTTTTTTTTGCCTTAAAAGCACAAATTGTCTCCATCCGCATAAAATATAACTCCCGCAAAATGTTCATGCCACACGAAAAACAGTCTTGAAATTAATTCAAAACAGTTATAATTCCGAGCACGTTTTATTGACAACTGAAAATTAGTCCATTGACGTAGATGTCAAGAAATTTCTTAAAGGCCCATTTTCACCCTTGATGCAACGTGCGTCTCGACCCAATTTCCTATAACACGAAATTCCCAGATTACTGAAAACCTTCTTAAGTCGTCTTTCGAAAGAGCCATCCTGGACATATCGTCAACTTTTTTACAGGAAAAAAGTACATTCGCCGTAAAAAAGTAAATTTGCCGTTCGTTATTTTACAGTTTCCTAACAGTATTTTGAATTTTGTCCGGAAGGATATATATATTTGGATCACTTCGCACTCTTTTAACAGAGTTGGCGAAAAAAACAAGGTCCAAATATTTTCACTTTCTAGAAGTGCTTGAGGATTCTAAATAAAGATAAAATATTTCCCAATAGAAATTGGTATTTTTCAAAGAGAAACATGGGAAAATGTCAGACTGCCGGACGTTTAGTTATTCGAAGATCGTGTCCGGTAGTGTACGATCAAAATTCTCTACGTGTTACGCTTGGATCTCTTCGCACTCTGTGTACAGGGTCGGCGAAACGGACAACGTTCGAATTTTTTCACTTTCTAGAAGCGCTTGAGGATTGTAGATGAAGATAGAATATTTTCCAAGGAAAAATTGGCATATTTCAAAGAGAATCATGGAGTTATTTGAAGACCGTGTCCAGCCGTGTCATTGAAAAGTTTCAGTTTCAAGCGCTTGGATGGGTTCATACTCTGTATGCAGAGTTAGCGAGAAACATCAATTTCGAAATTTTAGGCTGCCTGGAAGCGCTCGAGGATTGTAAATAAAAGTAGAACATTTTCGTATAAATATTTTCTGGATTTCGAAGAGAAATATGGAAAAATATCGGACTGCCAGGTGTTTAATTATTTTAAGACCCTTTCCGGCTGCCGGACTTGAAGTCACTTCATTGCAGGAACGTTAGTGGCACTGACAGTTTGCATTACAATTCTTATTTCCTGCTTTGCATAGATAACAACCTCGATCACTCTTTCGAGCGCAAGCTTCTCTCCACGGACGGGAAACTTCAACTGACCCTTGTTCCTATTTAACAAAGATGGCAAACTTCAATTTAAAAAAAAAAAAAATGATATATGAATGAAAACGTGGTGGATCAACAATTTCACATTCCTCGGAATGCTCGCAAGGATTTTCGTGTTCCTCTTTCGCAACAACCGATCCCTAAGTGTTTACTGCCTCGGAATCTACTAAATCAATGGATTCATCTGATTCCATATCGGATTAAAACGTATAGAACTATTTTAAAAAGAATTATTTTGAAAAGCTCACCAAACTCATCGGAGAAAACGCAGAAAATATTTTAAGAAAACGTGATAAAGTTAAAATAACTGACCAATCAGAGGCGCTATTTAAACAAAGGCGGTGGTTCAAAACAAAAACAAACGACAGCGTTGCATCAAGGTTGGAAATGGGAATTTAAAATAATGTTTCGTTTCGTTATTTGAAACCATCCCTTAATCATTTTCTCTTCTTCTGGCTTCTGATCAGAATTTATAAAAGGAACCATGACAGGTGCAAAATATTACTTAACTGAACTATCACACCCTGAGAAAGCCATTTCAATATTTACCCATTATTCCATCCTCCTTAATTCCTTTCAGTCTTATTCGAAGGGCAGCTGGTTGGGATCTTAAATTCTCTGCTTACATTGCTTTCGTTTTTCAAATTTAAAGTTTCTCTGGTGAACGCTGAGAAGCCAAATTTGATCGACATATTTTTACGAATTGCCAAAATGGATCAAAAAGTTTGATTCATATATTGAAGTAAAAAACTGGATAGCGGACATGCCTATGAAAATGTCAAAATATTGGAATATTCAAGATGGGAAATTAAAAACACTGTGTATTTTTATGAAACGTAGAACACGCGGAGTCTTTTCTTAAGAAGCATTGTGCTTCTCCTCTCACAAAATCTTTTGCTTTTTCCCGACACGGATGAAAATTCAAGTATTCGAAGGTCTCTGTGTCTTTGTAATTCGTTTGGGTGTCAGGGATCGATTTCCTATTAAAACTGTCGCTTTTGTACATTTTTGGGTCCAAGCATATAAATTCTGAGTCTGGTATTCCAGCCACGAATAGTGATTAATGCGCGGTGTACCAGAGTTCCAATTCAATTTTCTGAGAATTTAAAAAATTAAAAATGAAAATTTTAGTTCATTTTCATTATCTCGTTTTTGCTGAAAATTGAAAACGACTGTAACAATCCTTTTTTCAAAATATAATTTTTTTTCATAAAAATATAAATTTTTCGATTTATTTTTGAAATAATGAAAATGAAAATTTAACGAATTAATTTTTCGATTTTCCAACAAATCTAGGTTACGGGTAAAATGCAATTTTCCAAAAAATTGAAAACAGAATTTTTCTAATTCATTTTTCAATTTTCCGAAAAAAAAAAAATAGGAAAATTGAAATGCTTTTACGAACTCAATTTTCATTGATCGGTGAGCTGGGAATAAAAATACGCCGATCACGTATTGGTTGTATCCGCTGTAAACATGGCTGATCGAGATCCTACCGAGCATATGGTCTTTATCTCAAGAGGACAGGGAGAAGGAAGAATCGAAAGAAAAATTAGAATATCTCAGGTAAATACAGAACGACTTGCAGTTATGTTTTCGGTGAGTTCAGAGATCATAGGTTTGCGCTCTTTTCTCGCGTTTGGTCAAGCACATGCAATTCTTGTTTGTTTTCCTCGAACGCTGTTTCGATGCCTGTCTTCATATAAATACAATTTATGTTACAGCTTGAAAAGCACTATTCCTTTGGCGGAGGAATTGAAAATATTGGCAAGAGCTACTTTGCTGTTAAAAAAGTATCGATCTCCTGTATAATAATAATAACAACGAAGCGCAAAGCACATTGATTAAGCGTGGCCTTTAAACCCGTGCTAGCTATAAAATTGAATCTAAGTCTGCACTTGAGAGGAATGTCCACTCCAGAAGAGCCTAATTACCCCGATTTCCATACCATGAATTAACTTAAAAACCAAGTAATCCTAATAATATAGATTATTCATATCTTTTATGATAGCCACCATGTCCTTTCCTCTTGCACTTATGGCGCTAGTTTTATTTAAACAATGAACTCGCACGCATGCGTGTCTCCAGGGGAAAAGATATACCTCCATGGACAGCAAAGTGCTTGTCTGATCGTCTGCTTCACTGCTTTTCTCACTTCACTAATCTTCCAGCAATAACGTAACGGGTTTAAGGTGGACTTTAAACACACTAATTAAAAGAGTCGTCATTCCAGAAGTGACGAGTAAATGTTATAAATAAGTCCTCCTGATGATCACAAGTGCTGGCAATGTTAAACTTGGTGCATAACAAACAACCGATGCTAACTGCACCCACAGTGCACTGCTCACTGACATCCTGTATCTTGCCATGTTCGGTGCAGTTGTTTGGCTCGGCTGTTGTTGAACATGATCATGTACGTGAACCTGATTACGCCTGAGAGTGCGCAAAATCTTTGTGTACGAGGAAAATACTAGCATAATTGTTTTATTGTACAAAAGAGGTATTCAAGAATTATGATCAACCATGGTCAACATAGAAACTCCACATAATGTAAAGCGTGTTATAAAGATTACATCAGTTACGAATCGACAAAGGTTCCACTTCTCGTGAACCAAGGACAACCAATAGGCAACACAGACTGGCTGGCTAACAAGACCAACCAACACATCTGGATGTTGCTAGACAACAATACAAGAGTTTGGAGGATGAATGAAGGGAAGATTCCTTGTTTAGGGCAACGAGGATCAGGAAATTCCCAAGAAATGCTATAATGGAGAGTATTATGTTGGCTGCTGAGAAAAAAGATGCGATTTGTCCTACTTTTCCCACATAAGTGGGTGAGCACATCGTTTCCTGATAAAAAACACTCCCAAGAAAAAATTGTTAATGACTTAATGTTATTTCACAGTCTTGAAAGACAAATCGTTCAATCTCTTTGAAACGTGTGGAATGCATTGAGAAAATCCTTATGTCGATATTATCACTGACGGAAAGAGTTTTAACTGTTTCATAGTTGGGTGGTTGCTGTGCATTCTAAATAAATCAGTTACCAGCAATTTCAGAAGAACCATAGCAAGAAGGGAAGGACACCGTTTCATTAGCTGCAGAATGATTGCGGAAACAAATTCAACAGCACATGAAAGACGAACAATAACTTATTTGCTCATTGCTGATGAGTCGCAATACGTGCGGCAATTAATTCTACCTTTCAATTGTTTCTGTTTGCGGACAGAGTTAGAATAGTAAACAATGGTACTGTGTTTTTATTTGATATTTAATTAGCATAATTAGGCAAACACTAAAGCATCTAGAACATAATAGATGCAGAAAAATCGCGTTAGATAAAACATTGCAAAAGTCTGCTATCGTCAGCTAAACGAGAGACTACAAAAGCGAATCAATTATGAGTATTCATTGAGTGTTTTTGTTTTCCAGCTATGTACCTCCCCTATAATGGAAATGGGTTATTAAGAAAATTTGAGAAAAAAGGGAAAGACCAACAATTTGCCCTTAGGTTGATATCATACTGGTACCAATGAAAGTGGAAATTGAGTTAGTTGTTACGCAGCAGGAATGTCAGTCATTTAGAGACGGATTTAATTGATTCTTCTTGCAAAGCACAAAGTAGCTCTATCCGCAAAAAAATAAAGCTCCAGCAAAATGTTCATGCCACACGAAAAACAGCCCTGAATTTAATTGAAAATCGTCATAATCCCGAAAAAAATAATGCATTTGACAATGAAACCAAAATAATTTTAGCAATGCAACGTTAAAAAATGTTTCGTTATTAAAAAACACCCACTTCTCTTCGCATCTGACTAGGTTGATAAAAGGAACAACATTAAATGTGAAATATTACATAACTTAACTAGTTTGCACACAAGTAGAAAGCCATTTAAAATTTTATTTATTATTCCATCCTTCTTAATTTCTCTTAGTCTCATTCTCTATTGGCCCCTTTTTCTTTCAAGACTGAAATATACTGCCTCTGACAGGGAAATGTATTTTAGTTGTTGCTTTTAAAGTGCTTTTAGAGAGGCAAAGTTACGAGAGCGCGCAGTTTTATACCCTTCCTTGTTAAATACATTAAGATAAGAAGTTTTTTTTGAAATTAGAATTTGGAGGTGCCATGTATACGTACGTAGGACAGCTGGATGTGCTCATAAACTCTCCCCATACGTTGCCTTTGTTTTTAAATTGCAGTTACTCGATCACGCAAAGGAGCTGAAATCCATTGATATATGGTAACGGAGGTAAGTTTCTTAAGTAAGAAACTGTGGTGCTGTGTTGGTGGGGAGAGTATAACAGGGTAATCTAATATCACTCAACTGAGTTGATTAAGTAAACTAGCCACCTTAGAAGAGTTTTAAAGCTGACCTATCAGGCGTTAGCCCTTCGCTCTGACGAACGACCTGCAGAAGAAGACCATTTATTGCAGTAACAATTATTCCGAATGAAATTTTAATTCAAAATTTAAACTGAAAGTTTTCGAGTGAAAGTGTTCCTTCTTTTGCAAAGTTATTATACTAGTAAATATCTTTTAAATTCTGCATCTTTCCTTTTTACGCTATAATTTACGTACCGATCATTTGCTTAGAATTTTCCTTTTCGAATGCATAATCACTGTTCATATAAAATATTTGTTTCATTCTATCTTTATTTTCTTTCCCTTCAGATTACGCCTGATTAATACAAGTCTGACGACTCCCAGAAAATATAACTTTGTCCATGGAAAGCAAAGTGCTTGTCGGATTGTCTGCTTTGCTGCTTGTCTCACTTCTCTGACTTTCCAGTAGTAAAGAAACGGGTTCAAAGTGGAGTTAATACATTAAATAGTTGCAATTCCATTAATAACGACCACATGAGAAGAATACGTTTTTCTATAAGTCATCACAAGTAGTAGCATTATAAATTTTGGTAAATAACAAACAGCTAATGCTAACTGCACCCGCAGTGCACTGCTCACTGCCCTCTTGTATCTTGTGATATTCAGAGCAGTTGTTTGGCTTGGCTGTTGTTGAATATGATTTTGCACTTGAGCCTGATGGTGTCCAAGAGGGCAAAATATCTTTGTGTACGAGGCAATTGAGATCTCTGAGCATGACGGTATCACTATAATACTACACCAAATGCTTAGATGAGTATGCGAAATGTAAAATGATGCAGCAGCGACGGGTAAAATCCCAAACGTAGCTGTTATGATGCATGTGCGCTTTAAAGTTAAAAATATTGGAATATTCTAAGTCAAAAGTATTTGGAATGAAATTTTAATTCGAAAGTTCAACGAAAATTTTTGGACTAAAAGTCTCGCTTCCTTTCAAACATATAATAACATAAGAAAATATCCTATTGATTCCGTATTTCCTGTTTTTCCGCAATGTAGTGTGTACTGACTATGCGTTTCGAATCTTCCTTTTGAAATGTTCAATACGTGTTAATTGTATCTTACTGTTTTCTTACCTTTAAATTTTCTTTCTGAAAAACGATTTATTCGAGAAAGAAAGACATCTTAGAAACCGCGACGGTCAATTTCCTGCTTTTTTTTTTTTTTGTACTCTGTTAGGGACGACTGAATCCCCCCCCCCCCCCCTTTCAGTTCCGTGTTGGAAACCATGTGATCCCACAAAATCATTCTCAGATTGTACTAGATTCTCCTTGTTCCTGGAATACATTTTAAAATTTAACCCATCTGGAGTCAGGGAGACATTTGTTCCAGGGAAGCAAAAATGATCTCCTACTGCATTACTAAAACTCCCACCGCAATCTTTGCAAATTACACGGACATACCTCTCAGATAAAAGTCGAAACCGTTATCAACTCCGAACATATAAAGTTATTCAAAGTTACTCAGTAGACGTAGATCCCAAGCAATTTCAAACAATGTCTCATTGATGTCTCGTTATTGAAAACAAATCTAGAAAATAATTCTCTTCCATTCGCGTCTGAAAAGGACGCATATGAACTGAAACAAGTGAAAAATATAAAGTAACTAAACCAACAAACCGTTCACCTAATTCTCATCTTTGTCAACTTTCCTAACTTCTTCGATGTCTCTCATGGCTTTTTATCCTTTCTCTTTCAAGGCTGAAACATATTCCCATCTAAAAAAGTTCATGTCATTCAATTCTTATAAATCGTGCGCTTACAATCAGGAGCAGTCTAGCCCACGATAGCGCGTAGTTATTGTATGGCTTACTTGATCAATTTTAAAAACCTGGAACGAGCAGAAGATAGCATGGGAGTCCGCAGAGGCCCTGCCATACAGTATATCGGAGGAAAGTCAAACAGATAGCACCTCTCGGCAATTTGAGTGATATTTATTCCGGCTTTCGATCTGTCTTTTTGTCGACGGGGTTAGAACACTGTGTTTTTATTTGATATTTATCAGCATAACTAGGCAAACACTAAAGTATATAAAACACAATAGATGCTGAAAAATCCTGTTTTTTTCATTTCATCTTCTTTTCCCTTTCCCTTCAAATTACGCATTAATACAAGTCTGACGACTCCGAGAAAATACATCCAAGTCCATGGAAAGTAAAGTTCTTGTCAGATTGTCTGCTTTACTGCTTGTCTCGCTTCTCAGACTTTCCAGCGGTAAAGAAACGGGTTCAAAGTGGAGTTAAAATACATTCATTTCATATTATTGTAATTCCATTAACAACGACTACATTTGAAGAACAAGTTTTTTTATAAGTCATCACGACCAGCATTGTAAATTTTGGTACATGAAAAACAACAAATGAAACCATAATGATCTCTAATTGCATAACTAAAACTCCCATTGCAGTCTTTACACATTACACGGAAATACCTCTAAGATAAAAGTCAAAACCGCTATAAATTCCAAACAAATAAAACACATATAAAGTTATTCGAGGTTATTCGGTGGACTTAGATCCCAAGCAATTTCAAACAATGTCTCATTGATGTCTCGTTAATGTAAATCTAGAAGCTATTTTCTCTTCCTTTCGCGTCTGACAAGGACGCGAAGGAAGTGTATCAGCTGATAAATATAAAGTAACTAAACCAACAAACCGTCCATCCATTTTTCATCTTGATTAACTTTCCTAACTTCTACAATATCTCTCATTTGCTATTTACCCTTTCTCTTTCAAGGCTGAGACATATTCCAATCTTAAACATTTTATTTCAGTATTTTTATCATTATCTAGATACTTCAGTGTTTGCCTATTTTTATTATAAATGTTAAATCAAAACACAGTACCATTGTTTAGTATTCTAACCCCGTAATTTCGTTCAATTCTCACAAATCGTGTGCTTATAATCAGTGACAATTTAGCCCACAATAGCGCGTATACATTATCTGGGTTACTTGATCAATATTAAAAAGACGGAATGAGCAGAAGACAGCTTTAGCATTTGGCAAGAAAATAGACGACGAGTTCACAGAGGCCCTGCCATACAGTATATCAGAGGAAAGTCAAAGAGATAGCACCTCTCGGCATCTGGGTGATATTAATTCTGCCTTTCAATTTTCTTTTTGCCGACGAGGTAAAAATACTATACAATGGTATTGTGTTTTTATTTTTTGCATGAATTGGCAAACACCAAAGCATATAGAACACACAGTTTGTTGTCTTAGTTACTTTATATTTTTCACCTGACACATAAAATCCAATGCTTAAAAGATACACGTGCACTTTATAGTTGCTATTTGCCTGTATCTCATTCCCAACGAAAGAGCGAGAAGTTTGTCCACGCTTATGGCCGTCAACGTCAACAAAGACACCCAACATTATGCAATGTTTGATATGTAGACTGCGTCCTTTGCGTATTGACTAAGACTCCAATGTTCGTGGACCAAGGACATCCAATAAGTAGCAATGAGAGGCTAGTTAACAGACCAACCAACAGATTGGTTGTTGCCAGAAAAAGATACAATAGTTTAGAAGCTGGATTAAGGGAAGTTTCCTTGTTAAGGACGACAAGGATGAGGGAATTCCTAAGAAATGCTGTGATGGAGAGGAAAATGTTAACTGCTGAGAAATAAATCCATTGTTTTTGTAACCCAACAACCGAGAAGGGTCAAGAATTTTTAAGACTTCATAAACAATAGCACCCTTATTATTTGGTCTCCCAGCTGACCTCTGTCAGCGACAGCCTAAACTGATTTTGAGGATATTTGTCAATCCGCAAAATTATTTTCCCGCAGAAAAATCGCATTCAATAAAACATTGCAAAAGTCTGTTACTTCAGCCCAATTAGAAACTACAAAAGGGATTCAATTGCAAGTATCCAAGCACATTCTTTGTTTCGGGACTTACTCAAAACATCAATCTACGAATCGCCCACCAGCTGTTAACTTCCTCTTTGTAAAACTATAAAGATGATGGAAGAAGGAAATAATAAAAATTCAATTTATCTATTTCCTTCCTTCCTCCTTTCTGTTCTCTTAGCAGAACATCCGCCCTCAGGCTTATGTTCCACTGATGAAACTGTCAGTTATGTAGAGACGAACTTCAATTTATTTTTCCAACCAAGCACAAATTGTCTCCATCCGCAAAATTAAAACTCTCGCAAATGTTCATGTCACACCAAAAATTAGTCTTGAAAGAAATGGAAAACAGTCATAATTTAGAACGCGTTTAACTGACAATTAAAAATTCATGTATGGCCAAAGATGTCAAGAAATTTTTTAAAAATTTTTAACATTTCGTTCGTTATTTGAAAAAATCCCCCAGTTATTTCCTCTTCTTGTCGCATCTGATCAGAATTTATAAAAGGAACTATGACAAGTGCAAAATATTACTAATGTCACTAAACTAACACACCATTAGGAATCCATTTCAATATTTATTCATTATTCCATCCTCCTTAATTTCTCTCAGTCTCATTCGAGCGGCAGCTGATTGTGATCTTAAATTCTTTTCTGACATTGTCTTCGTTTTTTCTAATTTAAAGTTACACGATCGTGAAAAGCTGTGCAGCCAAAATTGATCGATATATGGTTATATTACGAATTGCCAAAATGGATCTGATTCATTAAAATTAAAATGCTGGATAGCGGACATGCCTATTAAAACGTCAAAACATTGGAAATATTTAAGAAATAGTATCTTTTTTTTTTTTAATGCATCTTTTTGTTTTTGAGTCATTCAGAAAAAAATATTTTGGGCTTTTGAGTGATTGGCAAATAAAGACCTTTCATTGCAGTCACAATTATTTGGAATGAATTTTTAATTTCAAATCTCAACTAAAATCATTTGACTAAAAGTATCACTTCTTTTGCAATAGTATATTAACACGAGAAAATATCCTTTAAACTCCGGTTTTTTTTCCCCGCATTGTAGTGTGTACCAACCATTCGTTTCGAATTTTCCTTTTAGAATGTTCAATACGTGTCAATTCTATCTTCCTTTTTTCCTACCCTTCAAGAGTCAATTTCCTATTAAAACTAACGCTTTAAGCTTTTGTGTCCAAGAGTATAAATTCCGAGTCTGATGGCACAATGTACATCGAAAATAAGATCTGCAAACTCTTCTGTTTTGTCTTTGCTTCTGTTACAAAGACGGAAAACGTAGTCAATATACCTCTTCCAAAGTAGCAGTTTAGTTGTACTCAGGGCAATACTACACTTTTTCTATTTTCGCTATGAAAGTATTGGCAAAAGCTACTTTGCTGTTGGAAAAGTATTTAGTTCCCAGATAATAACAGTAACAATGACGCGCAAAGCACATTGGTTGAGCGTGGCCTAAAAATGCTCCATCAAAGCTTGATTACCACGATTTCCTTAGCACGGGGTGACTTGGAACCCACCAAGTAATCATAATGAAGATACAAATTATTCATATATCTTCCGATGGCTAGCTTTTCCGTTCCTCTTGCACTAATGACTCTAGTTTTATTTAAACTAAGAGCTCACACGCATCATGACACATGCGTATCTCCGAGGGAAAAGATCTAAACTCCATGAACAGAAAAGTACTTCTCTGATTGTCTGCTTCACTGCTTGTCTCACTTCACTAATCTTCCAGCGGTAAAGGAACGGGTTTAAGGTGGACTTTAAATGCACTAAAAGAGTCGTTATTCCAGAAGTGATGAGTAAATGTAATGAATACGTCCTCCAGATGATCACAACTGTTGGCAATGTTAAACTTGGTGCATAAAATAAATGCTAACTGCACCCACAGTGCACTGCTGTAGTTGTTTGGCTCGGCAGTTGTTGAAAATGATATTGTACTTGAGCCTGATCACGAGTGAGTAGATCAGCTGACAGAAGATCTTCGGAACATAGCCGCATAGTGTTGCAAGAACAGTCTACTCATTAACCCGGACAAGACAAAACTTCTGGTTCTGGGGACTCCGCAGATGCTGACGAAGATACCAGGTGATCTAAGCATTACACTACTCAGCAAGGAGATTACATCATCTAAATCTGCGAAAAACCTGGGAGTTACAATATACTGTAATCTCACGTGCGACGAACATGTAACTCAAGTAACTTCGAAATGTATTGGTAGCCTTTGTCAAATTAATCGCGTAAAATATCTGTTTGATAGGCGTACGTTGATCATTATAATTGATTCTCTAGTATCCAGTAAATTATTGTATTGTTCATCAGTATGAGCTAATACCACCAAGAAAAACAATGAGCTATTACAAACAGTGATAAAATTCCAGTGTAGCGTTTCGTGACATGGGTCAGCGTAATGGCGAATGGTACAGCGTAGACACAAATGGTGTAGCGTTGCGTGAGATGGCTCAGCGTAATGTAGAATGGTTCCGTGAAATGGCTCGGCGAAATGTCGCATGATACTGCGTACACACGTCTTTGCAGAACATCAGATGCTCTAGCTGAGCATTCAATTGCTTAGCATTACATAAAATATCTCGATGTTGTGGCGAATTGTCGAGCTTGTTTATGGCGTGAAGTGAAGACAATCTCGCCGAAACCACCAAAAATACAAACCGCAAATAGAACAGCGATCTGCTGGGAGGCATGACGTCATTGAAAGTGAACACTATCGCGAAACCATCACTTGGTGTTGTGGCTATAGTTTCTACCACAGTTTGCACGCGTTGGTGAGCCTGAATATGTTTATAGTATTAAGGAGAAACTTACCGAATTGGCTCTGCTTTACAGCAAGGTGAAGTAAAGACTCTTCAACACAGCAGCTACACGATGTGATGGTTTCGCGACAGTCTTCGCATTCGATGACGTCATGCCCCCCCAGCAGATCGCTGTTCCCTTTGCGCTACACCGTTTGTGTAATGTACTGCAAATGAGTACTAAGCTATTCGTAATTAAGCTAGTCTATTTCACAATTTCGTGTTCCAACTCGACATGGGCAACTAGACTGTTTATCATTTGGCTAAACTATTCATGTTTAGAGTGTTCTGTTTCATGAAGGAAAACTAAACCGTCTATAATTTGGCAATGCCATTCCTTTGTCAGCTATTCGATCCTGCAGCTGATCCTTAAACCAGCTTTTTATTTGCTGATCTATTTGACATCCTTATATAAAAGATTGTGACGGCCGCCCATAGAACCCTTATTCGTTAGTCTGCCCGTTGTACTCTGTCAGCGACGACTGACCCCCCCCCCCCCTCTTAGTTCCGTGTTGGAAACCACGTGATACTCCAACATCTTCCTCAGATTGTAATAGATTCTAGCCGTTCTTAGAATAAATTTTAGAATTACACGCATCTGGAATCAGAGAGACATTTGTTTCCGCAAAGCATAAATTATTCGGTGGCCTCAGCAATTTCAAACAATATCTCATTGATTTCTCGTTGTTGAAAAACATTTACAAGCTATTTTCTCTTCCTTTCGCATCTGACAAGGACCTAGAGGAACTGCAACAGATGATAAATATGAATAAATATTTTCATCTTTATCAACTTTCCTAACCTCTATAATATCTGTCATTCGCTATTTACTTTTTTTCTTTCAAGGCTGAAACAAAAAGAGTCCATTTCGTTCAGTTGTTATAAATCGTGTGCTTATAATCAAGAGAAGTTTCCTTCATAATAGTGCGTAGTTATTACATGGTTTACTAGATCAATTTCAAAAACATGAAATAAGCAGAGGACAGCATTAGCATTGGACATGGAAACAAGCAGCGAGTTTCCAGAGGCTCTGTCATACAGTATATTTGGTTAAAGTGAAACAGATAGCACCTCTCGGCATCTGGGTGATATGAATTCTGCTTTCAATTTGTCTTTCTGTCACAGTGTTCTGGGTATACTGAACAGGTGCAAAGTGTTACTTAACTAAACCATCACAACCTTAGAAAACCATTTCGATGTTTATTCATTATTCCATCCTCCTTAATTTCTCTCAGTCTCATTCGAACGACAGCTGGTTGTGATCTTAAATTCTTCTCTTACGTTGTCTTCGTTTTTGAAATTAAAATTCAAAGTTACTCGATCGTGAACGCTGAGAAGCCAAAGTTTATCGATATATGGTTACATGCACGCCAATTAAAATGTCAAAATATTGGAATATTCAAGAAATTCTTATTTTTTTTTTGAAATATGTAATATTTTCGTTTTTGAGTCACTCAGAAAAAAATTGTTTTGGGCTTTCAAGTGATCAGTAAATAAGGACCATTTATTGCAGTCATAATTATTTAAAATGAAAGTCTAATTTGAAATTAAATTGAGAATCATTTGTCTAGAGGTCTCGCTTTTATTTGCAATCATGTAATAACGCGAGAAAATATCCTATAATTAAATTCCGTATTTCTTTTTCTCCTTCAATATAATTTTGTATGTACCAACCGTTCGTTTCGAATTTTTCTTTGAATATATCTAATATGTGTCAATTTTTCCTCAATTTTTCCTATCCTTGAAAGTTTCTTTCGGACAAACGATCTATCCTCAAAAGAAAGCCATCTATTCTTAGAAACTGCGACAGTCAATTTTCTGCGTTTTTTCCTGCGACTATATAAATAAACAATAGAACCCTTATGCGTTAGTCTCCCCGTTGTAGTCTATTAGTGACGGCTGACCCTCCTCAGTTCCGTATTGGAAACCACATGATCCCCCAAAATCTTCCTCAGATTCTACTTGATTCTCTTAGTTCTTAGAATAAATTTTTAGAATTTCACGCATCTGGAATCGGAGAGAAATTTGTTCCCGCAAAGCATAGATGATCTCCAATTGGATGACAAAATCTTCCACCACAATCTTTGCATATTACACGGAAATATTTCTCAGATAAAAGTCAAAACCGTTAAAAATATCCAATTAATGAAACCAACATACCGTTCATCCAATTTTCATCTCTATTCACTTTCCTAACTTCTACGATATATCCCATTCACTATTTACCTTTTCTCTTTCAAGGCTGAAACATATTCCCATCAAAAACAGTTCATTTCGTTCAATTCTCATAAATCGTGCGCATATAATCAGGAGTAGTTTAGTCTACAGTAGTGCGTTGTTGTTCTATGGCTCATCAGATCAATTTAAAAACATGGAAGGAGCAGAAAACGGCCTTAGGATTTTGCAAGAAAACACGCAGCGAGTTCGATAATGGTACTGTGTTTTTATGTGATATTTATTAGCATAATTAGGCAAACACTAAAGCATCTAAAACACAGTAGATGCTGAAAAATCGTGTTTGTTTCATTCGATATTCTTTTCTTTTCCTTTCAAATTACGGCTTATTAACGACCCCTAGAAAATATATCTAAGTCCATGGAAAGCAAAGTGCTTGTCGAATTGTCTCCTTTACTACTTGTCTCACTTCTCTGATTCTCCAGCAGTAAAGGAACGGGTTCAAAGTGGAGTTAAAATATACTAAAATGGATGCAATTACATCAATAACGACTAAACGAGAAGAATAAGTTTTGCTATGATTGATAACAACCAGTATTATAAATTTTGGTACATAACAAACAGCCAATGCTAACTGCACCCACAGTGCACTGCTTACTGCCTTCCTGTATCTTTCCATGTTCAGAGCAGTTTCTTGGCTCGGCTGTTGTTGAACATGATCTTGTAATTGAGCCTGATGATGTCTAAGAGTGCGAAATATCTTTGTGTACGAGGCAATTGAGATCACTGAGCATAACACTATACCTATAATACTATACCAACGGATTATTCTAGAGTGTGAAATGGAAATTTATCCAGCGCCGACGGGTAAGATCCAAAACGTAGCTGCAATGATGTAAGTGCGCTTTAAAGTTACTATTTGTCTGTATCTTATTCCCAACAACAGAGCGAGAAGTCTGTCCACGCTTATGGCCGTCAACGTAAACAAAGACACTCCACATAATGCATAGCTTGATATGTAGATTGCGTCCATTGCATGTCGACAAAGACTCCAGTGTTTGTGAACTACGGACATCCAATAAGTAGCAGCCAGAGGCTGGGTAGAAAGACCAACCAACAGATCAGTTGTTGCCAGACAACGATACAAGAGTTTGGACGGTGGATGGAGGAAAGATTCCTTGTTGAGGGCAACAAGAATTAGAAAATTCCCAAGAAATGCTGTGATGGAGAGCAAAATGTTAACTACTGAGAAATAAATCGATTGTTGTTGTAACCCAACTAACAAGGAGGAGGAGCATAGCGATACTTCATATGTTTCCGTCTGTGTTCCACCCTCTGTTGAGTTTGTCGTTGCAATCATGGTGCAGCTCTTAGAACGGTTTTTCTCCTTTCGCTACGGTTCTTCGGAACTGCTGGGAACACGGGATAATACTTCTTCACAGCAACCACCTAGCCAAAAAACAGTGAAATCTTATTTTTCTCTGTATCATCCACGCTAAAAACCTCCTCAATGCATCCAACTTATATTAAATCGGTTGAACGAACTGGCAGTCGAGACAATTAGTTAACAATACATATAGACCTTTCTTGAAATTTGGAGGATGTGCCTTGCATCAATCAACCTCTCAACCCCATATGGTGTCCATCTGGTCGATAGATTTCATGCAAGAACGCATTTTAAATAAGAGCTGGTAAAAAATTTTAAAGCTAACAACCGTTAGTTCCACATTAAAAAAAATAATAATAATAATAATAATAATAAAACAAAACAAAACAGACAAACTTTTCCGTAGATGAATATATAAAAAATGCCCCAGAACGGTAAATCTAAATTGATTTTGAGGATATTTGGCGATCCGCAAAATTACGTTCCCCGCAGAAAAATCGCGTTCAATAAAACATTGCGAAAGTTTGTTATTTTTAGCCAAATTAGAAACTACAAAAGGGAATCAATTGCAAGTATCCAGAGCACATTCTTTGTTTTAGGACTTACTCGGAGCATCTATCGACAAATCGCCCACCGGCTTTTTACTTCCTCTTTGTTAAACTATAGAGAAGATGGCAAACGGGAATAGTAAAACTCAAATTATTTCCTTCCTTCATTCCTTTCTGTCCTGCCAGTAGAGCATCCCCCCTCCGGCTGATGTTTCACTGATGAAACCAGTAGTCATGTAGAGACGGACCTAATCTTTTTCGTACAAAGCATAGACTTTCTCCATCCGCAAAAATAAAAACTCCCACGAAATGTTCACGCCACACGAAAAACAGTCTTGAAATAAATTCAGAAACAATCATCATTCCGACCACGTTTAACTGACAACTAAAATTAATCTAGGACCTTTGATATCAAGAAATTTGAGGAAAATGTTTGACGTTTCGTTTCGTTATTTGAAAATATCCCGCAATTATTTTCTCTTGATGTTGCAACTGATCAGAATTTATAAAAAGAACCATCTTCTCTAATTTCTCTCAGTCTCATTCGAACGGTCGCTGGTTGTGATCTTAAATTATTCTCTTGCATTGTCTTCGTTTTTAATTTTCTTTATGTCATCAACTCTAAAATCTTCCTCAGTGCATCCTACTCGTTTTAAATTGGTCGAGGGAACTGTTAACCGAGACTATTGCATATTAATACATGTAAACCTTCCTTGGAATTTAGAGGGATGCCTTGCATAAATCAACCCCCTAAAAGGCGTCCCTCGGGCTGATAAATTTTATTCAAGAATGCATTTTAAACAAGAGCTAATGAAACTCTAAAGCATGAAGACATCTGTTAGTTTGTTATTTTTTGATAAATCTCTCTGTAGATACAAAAATAGGAATTGGCCCGGAACGGTATACCTGAATTAATTTTCAGGATATTTGTCGATCCGCAAAACGACGTTCCCGCTAAAAAATCGCATTCAATAAAAAATTGCGAAAGTCTGTTATCTTTTGCCAAATTATAAGCTACGAAAGTGAATGAATAGCAGGTATCCAGAGTACATTCTTTGTCCTCGGACACACTCGAAAAATCTATCGACCAATCGCCTACCAGTTGTTTACCTCCTCTTTGAAAAACTATGGCGAAGACGGAAGAAGGAAAAAATAAAAAATGAAATTATCTATTTCCTACCTTTCTGACCCTTCGGTAGTACATTCGCCCTCAGCCTGATGTTTCACTGACGAAACTGTTCGTCATGTAGAGACGTACTAAATATTTTTCCCACAAAGCACAAATTGTCTCCATCCGCAAATATAAATCTCTCACAAAATGTTCATGCCACACGAAAAATAGTCTTGAATTAAATTGAAAACAGTTATAATTCCGAAAACATTTAACTGACAACTGAAAAATTAATCTATGGCCGTAGATATCAAGAAATTTGAATTTGAAATTAACGTTTTGTTTCGTTTCGTTATTTGAAAAAATCCCTCAGTTATTTTCTCTTCTTGTCGCATCTGATCAGAATTTATAAAAGGAACCATAACAGGTGAAAGCTGCTACTTAATTAAACCATCACACTCTTAAACAGCCATTTCAATGTTTATTCAATATTCCATCCTCCATAATTTCTCTCAGTCTTATTCCAACGGCAGCTAGTTGTGATCTTAAACTCTTTTCTTTGCTTCCTAAATTTAAAGTACTCGATAGTTATCGCATTTAACTGACAATTGAAAATTAACCTATGGACGTAGATGTCAAGAAATTTTTAAAAATAAAGTTTTTTTTTTTTTTTGTTATTTAAAAACATGCTTAATTGAGAATCAGAAATTACAAAGGAACCATGAAAGGTGCAAAACTAAACTAACTGACCACCCCCCCCCCCTTCCCCCTCTTAGTTACGCATTGGAAGCCATATGATTCTCCAAAATCTTCCTCAGATTCTCCTAGTTCTTAGAATAAATTTTAGAATTTTATGCATCTGGAATCGGAAAGACATATGTTTCTGCAAAGTATTAATGATCCCCAATTGCACAAGAAAAACTCCCACCGTAATCTTTGCATATTACACGGAAATACCTCTGGGATAAAAGTCACAACCGTTAAAATCGCCGAACATATCAATTTATTCAAAATTATTCGGTGGACTTAGATTCCTAGTAATTTCAGACAATATCTCATTGATATCTCGTTAATGAAAAACATCTACAAGCTAGTTTCTCTTCCTTTCGCTTCTGACAAGAACCTGAAGGAATTGCAACAGGTAATAAATGTAAAGTAACTAAACCAACAAACCGTCGATTTAAATTTCCATCTTTATAAACTTTCCTAACTTCTACAATATCTCGCATTCGCTATGTACCCTTTCTCTCTCAAGGCTAAGACATCTTCTCATCTAAAAGAATTAATTTCGTTCAATTCTTATAAATCGTGCGCTTATAATCAGGAGCAGTTCAGTCCACAAGAGCGCGTAGTTATTATATGGTTCACTATATCAATTTTAAAACACGAAATAATCAGGAGATAGCATTAGTATTTGACATGAAAAAAGCAGCGAGTTCACAGAGGCCCTGCCATAAAGTATGTCGGAGGAAAGTCAAACAGATAGCACCTCTCGGCATCTGGGTGATGTTAGTTCTGCCCGTTTCAATTTATCTTTTAGCCGACGGGGTTAGATTTCTAAACAATGGTATGGTGTTTTTATGTGATATTTATCAGCATAAATAGGCAAACATTAAGGCATCTAGAACACAGCAGATGCTGAAAAATTATGTTTGTTTCATTCTATCCTTTTTTCTCAGTCCCTTCAAATTACGCCTGATTAATGCAAGTTTGACTATTCCGTGAAATTATATCTAACTCCGTGGAAAGCAAAATGCTTGTCGGATTGTCTGCTTTACTGCTTTTCTCACTTCTCTGACTCTCCAGCAGTAAAGAAACGGGTTCAAAGTGGAATTGGAATATAATATAATACATGCAATTCCATCGATGACGACTACATGTAGAGAATAAGTTTTTCTATAATTGATCATAAGCAGCGTTATAAATTTTGGTACATAACAAACAGCTAATGCTAACTGCACCCACAGTGCACTGTTTGCTGCCTTCCTGTATCTTGCCATGTTCAGAGCATTTGTTTGGCTCGGCTGTTGTTGAACATGATCTTGTACTCGAGCCTGATGATGTCTAAGAGTGCGAAAAATCTTTGTGTACGAGGCGATCGAGATCACCGAGCATGACGGTACAAAAATAATAGTACACCAAATAACTATTCGATGATGTGAAATGTAAAATGATCCAGCGGCGACGGATAAAATCCAAAAAGTAGCTGTAATGATACATGTGCGCTTTAAAGTTACTATTTGTCTGTTTCTTATTCCCAACAACAGAGCGAGAAGTCTATCCACGCTTATGGCCGTCAACGTCCACAAAGACACCCCACATAACGCATAGCTTGATATGAAGGCTGCGTCCTTTGCGTATCGACAAAGACTCCATTCTTCGTAAACCAAGGACATCCAATAAGTTGCAGCGAGAGGCTGGCTTACGAGACCAACCAACAGATCAGTTGTTGCCAAACAACGATACAAGAGTTTGGATGGTGGATGAAGGGAAGTTTCCTTGCTAAGGGCAACAAGGATGAAGGAATTCCCAAGAAATGCTGTGATGGAGAGGAAAATGTTAACTGCTGAGAAAGCAATCGATTGTTTTTGTTGTAACCCAGCCATCAAGGAGGGAGAGCATAGCAATACTTGATATGCTTCAGTCTGTGTTCCACCCTCTGTTGAGTTTGTCGTCGAAATCATAATGCAGCACTTAGAACGGTTTTCCTCCCTTCGGTACGGTTTTTGGAATTACTGAGAAAACGGCATAATACTTCTTCACAGCAACCACCTGGCTATGAAACAGTTAAATCTTATTTTTCTTTATATCATCCACGCTAAAAACTTCCTCAATACATCCTACTTGTTTTAAATTGGTTGAACGAACGGTCAGTCCAGACAATTAGATAACAATACATATACACCTTTCTTGGAACTTAGAGGGTGTGCCTGACATCAATTAAGCTCCCAAACCCATTTAGTGTCCATCTGGTCGATAAATTTCACTCAAGAACGCATTTTAAATAAGAGCTGATAAAAATTTTAAGGTTAAAGACAACTGTTAGTTTAATATTAAAAGAAAAAACCTTTCTGTAGATAAACACATAGAAATTGCTCCGGAACGGTATACCTACATTAATTTTGAGGATAATTGTCGATCTGCAAAATTACATTCCCTCTGAAAAATTGGGTTCAATAAAATATTGCGAAAGTCTGTTATCTTCAGCCAAATGATAATCTACAGAAGTGAATCAATTGCAAGTATCCAGAGCACATTCTGTGTTTTCCGACTTAATCGGAACATCTATCGACTAATGGCCTACCAGCTTTTTACCTTCTCTTTGTAAAACTATACAGAAGTTGGAATATTGAACAAAAAAAACAAAAAGAAAAAAAGGAAATAATAAAAAATGCAAATTATCTATTTCCTTCCTTCCTTCCTTTCTGTCCTTTCGTTGAATATTCACCCTCAGGCTGACGAGACTGTCAGTCATATAGGGACTGAGATGATTTTTTCCCACAAAGCACGAATTGTCTCCATCCGCAAAAATAAAACTCCCGCAAAATGTTCATGCCACGCGAAAAACATTCTTAAAATAAACTCAAAACAGTTATTATTCCGAACACAATTAACTGACAGCTTAAAATTAATGTTTGGCCGTAGATTTCAAGAAATTTGAAAAAAAAAATGTTTGTCGTTTCGTTTCGTTATTTGAAAATATCCCGCATTTATTTTCTCTTCTTGTCGCATCTGATCAGAATTTATAACAGGAACCATAGCAGGTGCAAAATGTTACTTAACTAAACTATCAATTTGCATCTCTCTGTTTTTGAGTCACTCAAAAAAATATTTTGGGCTTTTTAGTGATCGGCAAATAAGGACCTTTCATTGCAGTCACAACTATTTAAAAATACATTTTAATTGCAAATTTGAACTAAAATCATTTAACTAAAGGTCTCGCTTCTTTTGCAAACATATAATAACACGAGAAAATACCCATATTTAAATTACGTATTTTTTTTCTTCTGCGATATAACTTGATGTGCACCGACCATTCGTTTCGAATTTTCCTTTTATATGTTTAACATGCGTCGCTTTTATCTTATTTTTTCTTGCCCTTCAAAGTTTCTTTCGGACAAACGATGTATCCTCAAAGGAAACCTATCTTAGAAACCGCAACGGTCAATTTCCGGCGTTTTTAAGACTACATAAACAATAGAACCTCTATTTTCAGTCACACCGTTGTATTTTGTCAGCGACGACTGACCACCCCCCCCCCCATCCCCCTCCCCCCCTTCTTAGTTCCGCATTGGAGCTCATATGATTCTCCAAAATCTTCCTCAGATTATCCTAGATCTTAGAATAAATTTTAGAATTTCATGCATCTGGAATCAGAAAGACATTTGTTTCCGCAAATCATTAATGATCCCCAATTGCAAAACAAAAACTGTGAAAACTGCTACTTAATTAAACCATCACACTCTGAAACAGCCATTTCAATGTTTATTCAATATTCCATCCTCCATAATTTCTCTCAGTCTTATTCCAACGGCAGCTAATTGTGATCTTAAACTCTTTTCTTTGCTTCTTGAATTTAAAGTACTCGATAGTTATCGCATTTAACTGACAATTGAAAATTAATCTATGGACGTAGATGTCAAGAAATTTTTAAAAATAAAGTTTTGTTTTGTTATTTAAATAAAATTTATTTCTTAGATTAAATTTTAGAATTTTACACATCTGGAATCGGAAAGACATATGTTTCCGCAAAGCATTAATGATCCCCAATTGCACAAGAAAAAACTCCCACCGTAATCTTTGCATATTACACGGAAATACCTCTGAGATAAAAGTCACAACCGTTGAAATCTCCGAACACATCAATTTATTCAAAATTATTCGATGGACTTAGATTCCTAATAATTTTAGACAATATCTCATTGATATCTCGTTATTGAAAAACATCTACAAGCTTGTTTCTCTTCCTTTCGCCTCTGACAAGAACCTGAAGGAACTGCAACAGTTAATAAATGTAAAGTAACTAAACCAACAAACCGTCCATCCAATTTTCATCTTTATAAACTTTCCCAATTTCTACAATATTGCGCATTCGCTATTTACCGTTTCTCTCTCAAGGCTGAGATATATTCCCATCTAAAAGAGTTAATTTCGTTCAATTCTTATAAATCGTGCACTTATAATCAGGAGCAGTTCAGTGCACAATCGCGCGTAGTTATTATGTGGTTCACTACATCAATGTTAAAACATGAAATAATCAGAAGATAGCCTTAGTATTTGACATGAAAAAAAGCAGCGAGTTCACAGAGGCCCTGCCATAAAGTATGTCGGAGGAAAGTCAAACAGATAGCACCTCTCGGCATCTGAGTGATGTTAATTATGCCCGTTTCAATTTGTCTTTTAGCCGACGGGGTTAGACTTTTAAACAATGGTACGGTGTTTTTATTTGATATTTATCAACATAAATAGGCAAACATTAAAGCATTTAGAACAATTCAATAAGTAGCAGCAAGATGCTGGGTAATAAGACCAACCAACATATCAGTTGTTGCCAGACAACGATATAAGAGTTTCGATGGTGGATGAAGGAAGTTTCCTTGTTCAGGGCAACAAGGATTAGAAAATTTCCAAGAAATGCTGTGACGGAGAGGAAAATGTGAACTGCTGAGAAAGAGTTCCATTGTTGTTGTAACCCAACTACAACTCGTTCGAACGGCAGCTGGTTCTGATCTTAAATTATTTTCTAGATTTCCTCTTGCGAACGCTGATAAGCCAAAATTGATCGATATAAGGTTACGAATTGCCAAAATGAATCGAAAATTTTAATTCATGACAGCCTTTAATACTGAATAGCGAATATGCCTAATAAAATGTCAAAATATCGTAATATTCAATAAATTATTAAGAGAGGATTTTTAGCACTCATCGAACAAATTTGGAACATTGTAGCAAGTCACAAGTAAATTTTGCCGGACTTTGAGTTCGTTTCAAGATGGAGCAACAAAAATACACAAAGAAATTTTTACAGTAACTTTATAACAGTCCTTTTGTCTTATAAAAGCTTGAAGCTCAGTAGATTGTGTGATATCGGTCATTGTTAAAAATGCCTTTGTTTTGATGCTACTTTTCGACATGGGAAAAGTATGTCGGACAAAAATATTCATCAAAAAATAAATATTTCTTTGCCAGCTTCAATAACGACAGGGGATTAAGTTTAGATGATAAAACAAATGATTATGTTGATAAAATTACCGTAGGTCTAGTACTTCGTTATATGAGGTCACACAACTGGTGTAATATTCACGGTGAAAATTTGCATATTTGAGCGGTCGAACGAAAAAAATTATTTCTCGAAAACTAAAATAAATTTTTACAAAAAAACTATACCACAGTTATACGAACTTATTGGGCTACAAAATATGAAAGTAGGAGGGAAAACAAGTTTGGGTGACTTGTCGCTGTTTGTTTGATGCATGCTGACATTAGCTCTTAATTTTTTATTTTTATTTTTTATTTTTTGAAATATGCACTTTTCTGTTTTCGAGCCACTCAGAAAAAATTATTTTGGGCTTTGGAGTGACCGGCAAATAAGGACCATTCATTGCAGTCCGAATTATTTGGAACGATAAATTTAATTTAAATTTAAACTCTACTTTTTCGGCTAAAGGTCTTGCTTCTTTTCCAGACATATAATAACACGAGAAAATATCCCAAAATATCCCAAAATATCCCAAAAAAAAGGAAAAACTTACCGAATTGGCTCTGCTTTACGGCAAGGCGAAGTAAAGACTCTTCAACACAGCAGCTACACGATGTGATGGTTTCGCGACAGTCTTCTCATTCGATGACGTCATGCCCCCCAGCAGATCGCTGTTCCATTTGCGGTTTGTACTTTTGGTGGTTTCGGCGAGATAGCCTTCACGTCACGCCTCAAGCTCTACGATTCGAAAAATTTCATGTAATGCTAACCAATTGAATGTTCAACCAGAGTGTCTGATGTTCTGCAAAGACGTGTGTACGCTGTACCATTTGACATTACGCCGACCCATTTTACGCAATGCTACACTGTTTGCATGTACGCTGTACCATTCCACATTACGCTGAGCCATTTCACGCAACGTTACACAATTTGTGTGTACGCTGTACCATTCGACATTACGCTGAGCCATTTCACGCAATGCTACACCATTTGTGTGCACGCTATACCATTCGACATTACGCTAAGCTATTTCACGTAACGCTACACCGTTTGTGTAATGTACTGCAAATGAATACTAAGCTAGTAATTAAGCTAGTCTATTTCACAATTTCGTGTTCCAACTCGACATGGGCAACTAGACTGTTTATCATTTGGCTAAACTATTCATGTTTAGGGTGTTCTGTTTCATGAAGGAAAACTAAACCGTCTATAATTTGGCAATGCCATTCCTTTATTAGCTATTCTATCCTGCAGCTGATCCTTAAACCAGCTTTTTATTTGCTGATCCATTTGACATCCTTATATAAAAGATTGTGACGGCCGCCCATAGAACCCTTATTCGTTAGTCTGCCCGTTGTACTCTGTCAGCGACGACTGACCCCCCCCCCCCCCCTTAGTTCCGTGTTGGAAACCACGTGATACTCCAACATCTTCCTCAGATTGTAATAGATTCTAGTCGTTCTTAGAATAAATTTTAGAATTACACGCATCTGGAATCAGAGAGACATTTGTTTCCGCAAAGCATAAATTATTCGGTGGACTTAGCAATTTCAAACAATATCTCATTGATATCTCGTTGTCGAAAAACATTTACAAGCTATTTTCTCTTCCTTTCGCATCTGACAAGGACCTGGAGGAACTGCAACAGATGATAAATATGAAGCAACACACCGTCCATCCAATTTTCATCTTTATCAACTTTCGTAACTTCTACAATATCTGTCATTCGCTATTTACTTTTTCTCTTTCAAGGCTGAAACATATTATTCCCTTCTAAAAAAAGAGTCCATTTCGTTCAATTGTTATAAATCGTGCGCTTATAATCAAGAGAAGTTTCCTTCATAATAGTGCGTAGTTATTACATGGTTCACTAGATCAATTTCAAAAACATGAAATAAGCAGAGCACAGCATTAGCATTGGACATGAAAACAAGCAGCGAGTTTCCAGAGGCCCTGTCATACAGTATATTTGGTTAAAGTGAAACAGATAGCACCTCTCGGTATCTGGGTGATATGAATTCTGCTTTCAATTTGTCTTTCTGTCACAGTTTTCTGGGTATACAGAACAGGTGCAAAGTGTTACTTAACTAAACCATCACAACCTTAGAAAACCATTTCGATGTTTATTCATTATTCCATCCTCCTTAATTTCTCACAGTCTCATTCGAACGGCAGCTGGTTGTGATCTTAAATTCTTCTTTAAAATTGTCTTCGTTTTTGAAATTTAAAGTTACTCGATCGTGAACGCTGAGAAGCCAAAGTTGATCGATATATGGTTACATGCATGCTAATTAAAATGTCAAAATATTGGAATATTCAAGAAATTCTTATTTTTTTTTTGAAATATGTAATGTTTTCGTTTTTGAGTCACTCAGAAAAAAATTGTTTTGGGCTTTCAAGTGATCAGTAAATAAGGACCATTTATTGCAGTCATAATTATTTAAAATGAAAGTCTAATTTGAAATTAAAATGAGAATTATTTGTCTAGAGGCCTCGCTTTTATTTGCAATCATGTAATAACGCGAGAAAATATCCTATAATTAAATTCCGTATTTCTTTTTCTCCTTCAATATAATTTTGTATGTACCGACCATTCGTTTCGAATTTTCCTTTGAATATATCTGTGTCAATTTTTCCTCAATTTTTCCTATCCTTGAAAGTTTCTTTCGGACAAACGATCTATCCTCAAAAGAAAGCCATCTATTCTTATAAACTGCGACGGTCAATTTCCTGCGTTTTTAAGACTATATACATAAACAATAGAACCCTTATGCGTTAGTCTCCCCGTTGTACTCTGTTAGCGACGGCTGACCCTCCTCAGTTCCGTATTGGAAACCATATGATCCCCCAAAATTTTCCTCAGATTCTACTTGATTCTCTTAGTTCTTAGAATAAATTTTAGAATTTCACGCATCTGGAATCGGAGAGAAATTTGTTCCAGCAAAGCATAAATGATCTCCAATTTGATGACAAAAACTTCCACCGCAATCCTTGCATATTACACGGAAATATTTCTCAGATAAAAGTCAAAACCGTTAAAAATATCTAATTAATGAAACCAACACACCGTTCATCCAATTTTCATCTCTATTCACTTTCCTAACTTTTACAATGTCTCCCATTCACTATTTACCTTTTCTCTTTCAAGGCTGAAACATATTCCCATCAAAAACAGTTCATTTCGTTCAATTCTCATAAATCGTGCGCATATAATCAGGAGTAGTTTAGTCTACAGTTGTGCGTTGTTGTTCTATGGCTCATTAGATCAATTTTAAAAACATGGAATGAGCAGAAAACGGCCTTAGGATTTGGCAAGAAAACACGCAGCGAGTTCGACAATGGTACTGTGTTTTTATGTGATATTTATTAGCATAATTAGGCAAACACTAAAGCATCTAAAACACAGTAGATGCTGAAAAATCGTGTTTGTTTCATTCGATATTCTTTTCTTTTCCTTTCAAATTACGGCTGATTAACGACCCCTAGAAAATATATCTAAGTCCATGGAAAGCAAAGTGCTTGTCGGATTGTCTGCTTTACTGCTTGCCTCACTTCTTTGACTTTCCAGCAGTAGAGAAACGGGTTCAAAGTGGAGTTAAAATATGCTAAAATATTTGCTATTGCAGTTATAACTACTACATGTGAAGAATAAGTTTTTCTAGAAGCTTGCACAAGCAACACTAAAACTGTTGGTACGTAACAAACAGCTAAAGCTAACTGCACCCACAGTGCACTGCTCACTGCCTTGCTGTATCTTGCCATGTTTAGAGCAGTTGTTTGGCTCGACTGTTGTTGAACACGATCTTGTACTTGAGCCTGATTATGTCTAAGAGTGCGAAATATCTTTGTATACGAGGCGATTGAGATCACTGAGCATGACGGTATGACTATAATACCACACCAAAGGGTAATTCGAGTATGTGAAACGGAAAATGATGCAGCAGCTACGGAAAAAATCCAAAACGTAGCTGTTATAATACATGTACGCTTTAAAGTTACTATTTGTCTGTATCTTATTCCCAACAAGAGCGAGAAGTCTGTCCACGCTCATGGCCGTCAACGTCAACAAAGACACCCCACATAATGCAAAGCCTGATATGTAGACTGCGTCCCTTACGTATCGACAAAGACTCCAGTGTTCGTGAACCAAGGAGACCCAATAAGTAGCAGCGAGAGGCTGGGTAAAAAGACCAACCAACAGATCAGTTGTTGCCAGACAACGATACAAGATTTTGGACGGAGGATGAAGGGAAGATTCCTTGTTAAGGGCAACAAAGATTAGAAAATTCCCAAGAGATGCCGTGATGGAGAGGAAAATGTTAACTGCCAATAAATAAATCGATTGTGGTTGTAACCCAACTACCGAGGAAGGGGAACATGGCAATACTTTATATGCTTCCGTCTGTGTTCCACCCTGTGTTGAGTTTGTTGTTGCAATCATTGTGCAGCTCTTTAAACGGTTTTCTTCCTTTCGCTACGGTTTTTCGGAACTGCTGGCAACACGGGATAATACTTCTTCACAGCAACCACCTGGCCAAGAAACAGTTAAATCTTATAATTCTTTTTATCATCAACACTAAAATCTTCCTCAATGCATCCTACTCGTTTTACATCGGTTGAAGGAACTGTCCTTTTAGACTATTACATATTTATAGTTGTAAACCTTTCTTGGAATTTGGAGAGTATGCCTTGCATAAATCAACCCCATAAAAGGTGTCCCTCTGGCTGATAAATTTCATTCAAGAACGCATTTTAAATAAGAGCTAATAAAACTTTCAAGGATGAAGACATCTGTTAGTTTGTTATTTTTTGACAAACCTCTTTGTAGATAAGAAAATAGGAATTGGCCAGGAACGGTATACCTAACTGGATTTTAAGGATACTTGTCGATCCGCTGAAAAATCGCGTTTAATAAAATATTGCAAATGTCTGTTATCTTCGGCCAAATGAGAAACTACAAAAGTGAATATATTGCAAGTATCTAGGGCACTTTGTTTGTTTTCGGACTTACTCAAACCATCTATCGACTAATCGCCTACCAGCTGTGTACCTCCTCTTTGTAAAACTATAGAGAAGATGGAGGAAGGAAATAATAAAAATTTAAATTATTCATTTCCTTCCTTCCTTACTTTGGTCAATTCAGTTGAACATCGGCCCTCAGGCTGATGTTTCACTGATGAAACTGTCAGTAATTTAGAGACGGACTGACTTGTTTGCTTAAAAAGCACAAATTGTCTCCATCCGCAAAAATAAAACTCCCGCAAAATGTTCATGGTACGCGAAAAACAGTCTTGAAATTAATTCCGAGCACATTTAACTGACAACTGAAAATTAATCCATGACCGTAGATGTAAAGACATTTTATAATTAAAGTTTCGTTTCGTTATTGGAAACCATCCCCTAATCATTTTCTCTTCTTGTCGCATCTGATTAGAATTTACAAAAGGAACCACGACAGGTGCAAAATGTTATTTAACAAAACCATCACACCCTTAGAAAGCCATTGCAATATTTATTCATTATTCCATCCTCCTTAATTTCTCTCAGTCTTATTCGAACGACAGCTGGTTGTGATCTTAAATTCTTTTCTTACATTGTCTTCGTTTTTCAAATTTAAAGTTTCTCTAGCGAACGCGAAAAACTCGCAAGTTGCACGTTTCGCGAATTTGTCGGAAGATCCTAGTTGTAGCTCTGTTATAAAAGAGTCTGCTTATGCTTTTAGCTGTGCGTATATCGAGTTATGGATGTACTTGGGAAGTTTGGAGAGCACTCAAAAAGCTAAAGTTGCTCTCGGCTGCGCCTCGAGCTACTCATGCATTTTTCGTGCTCTCTAAACTTGCTGCGTGCATCCATAACTCGATATACGCACGCTAAGCATGAACATATTCTTATTTTTTTCATTAAAAAAACGACAATTTAACGAATTAATTTTTTCAATTTTCAGAAAAATCTAAGTTACTTTGAATAAATGTTCGAATTTCACGCATCTGGAAGCGGAAAGATATTTGTTCCCGCAAAGCATAAATGATCTCCAATTGCATAACTAAAACTCTCACCGCAATCTTCTCATACTACACGGAAATAACTCTAAAATAATAGTCACGACCATTAAAATATCCCAACACATGAAATTATACAAAATTATTAGGTGGAATTAGATTCATAGTAATTTCAAACAATGTCTTATTGATGTCTCGTTTTTAAAAAACATCTACAAGTTATTCTTTCTTCCTTTGGCGTCTGACAAGGACGCCTAAAAATTTATCCTTAAGTGTTTGCTTATTTATGCTAATAAATATCAAATAAAAACACAGTACCATTTTTTAGTATTCTAACCCCGTCGGCAAAAAGAAAAATTGAAAGGGAGAATTAATTGCCGCACGTATCGCGACTCATCAACAATAAGCAAATTCTTTCACAGTTAATCTGGCTTTAAAAGCACAAGAGAATACGTCAAAGCTTGCTTTGATTGTTTAAAGTTGCTTCACTAGCTGCCGTTTTCTTGGAGTCTTCTCCAGGAACTTTCTCTAAAAACCTGTTTCTAATCTTACAGAATGCGGGCAGAAGTATAAGCCACAAACAGCTGTTCAAGTAAAGTTAACCGTTCCTTATTAGTTTCTAGTTTTGCATAAAAAAGATAATTTTCTTACCGTCTCATCAAAAATAGTTGAACATATGTCTTCATCTTTAAGACTGAGTCATATTCCCAAATAAAAAAGTTCATTTCGTTCTTATGAGTCGTGCGCTCATAATCAGGAGTAGTTTTAGCGCACAATAGTGCGTTGTTATTATATGGCCCACTAGATCAATTTTTTTAAAAAAACATCGAAATTTAGGATTTGGCAAGAGAACAAGCAGCGAGTTTGCAGAGGCCCGGCATCTGGGTAATATTAATTCTGCCTTTAAATTTTTCTTTTTGCCGACAGGGTTAGAATACTATATACTGGTACTGTATTGTTATTTGCTATTTAAAATAATAAATAGGCAAATACTAAAGCATCTAAAAGACAATAGATGCTGAGAAATCGTGTTTGTTTCATTCTATCTCTTTTTCTCTTTCCCTTCAAACTACGCCTGATTAATACAAGTCTAACGACTCCTGGAATCTATATCTAGGTCCATGAAAAGCAGTGCTTGTCGGATGTCTGCTTTTCGGCTTGTCTCACTTCTCTGACTTTCCAGCAGTAAAGAAACGGGTTCAAAGTGGAGTTAAAATACATTAAAATACTTGTAATTCCGTCAATAATGACTTCATGTGAAGAATAATTTTTTTTCTGCAAGTGATCACAAGCAGCATCGTAAATTTTGGTACATAACAAACAACTAATGCTAACTCCACCCACAGTGCACTGCTCTCTTATGTATTGACAAAGAGTCCAGTTTTTGTGAACTAAAGACATCCAATAAATAGTATAAAGAGGCTGGGTAATAAGACCAACCAACAGATCAGTTGTTGCCAGACAACGATACAAGAGTTTGGACGGTGGATGAAGGGAAGATTTTTTGTTAAGGGCAACAAGGATCGATGAGGGAAATCCCAAGAAATGCTGTGATGGAGAGGAAAATGTTAGCTACTGAAAAATAAATCACCTGTTGTTGTAACCCAACTACCAAGGAGGGAGAACATGGCGATACTTCATGTTTTTCCGTCTGTGTTCCACCCTCTATTGAATTCGTCGTCACAATCATCGGGCAGCTCATCCAGTCTTCCTCCTTTCGCTACGTTTTTTTGGAACTGCTGGCCACACGAGATAATTTTTCTTCTCAGAAAACACCAGGCAAATAATTAATTAAGAGAGAATTTTTCTGGAGACCGCGTGAAATCAAAAAAATGTGGCACATGACTAGAAAAAGCCCTACCTTCATACTTCGCTCAAAGATACCTTAGGGTAAGTCTATAAACGTGGTATAATTTTTTTGTTCAGAACTGTTTTTATTTTCTAGAAAATCACCAAACACTGTATCGAGCCCCAACCGCCATAACAGTGGCCGAAATGAAGCCGACGAGTAGGGCAACAAAAACGTTATTATTCAAAAGCGCAAAAGAAAGCAAGTCTTTCCCAATATTATCTATTTGTATACGAGGTATTAAAAAATTATTTCAATCTAATAACGGGATTATTGACATAACTATGAATTATTGGCGAATATTTGAAAATCGCCAAAATTTGATTGATTAAAAATTTCATTTTGGAGCAGTTTTTCAATTAAAATTTTTCCTACTCGGTATAACTCGGAATCACTTGAGATGAGCATTTCTGAAAATTGGAATCGATGTTCTTTTCAAGGATATAAAAATTAATTTGGGGCTCTTAATTACTGCGAAGAAATAGCCCGATCTATTTCGTGCAAATCGCAACGCCGCCGTGTAAATAACCGCAGATAATCCAATTATTCTTTTATTATCGAAGCCATAATTTCTGCAAATCTCACCGCTTTGAGCTGTGTTTTATCAGAAACTCAATATGTTACCCTTACCTTCTGAAACCAGTGATTAAGGAGCGATGTTTCCATTATTTTTGTTTCAAATCGCCATGTTCACTTGAAAAGTGTTTACAACGTCCGGCTTGACCATTTACAATACTCGAAGCTGTTCATAAATCATCGCAGACCATCGCAACTCTTGACTTATTTCTGCTTCCATACAACTCCAGTATATACAAAAGTCTTTTTTGCACGATAAACCAAGATGCTTTGATTGCTTACAGTTTCAGTTAAGAAACGTTTGGCTCCCCAAATGGCACAACGATGTTCACCAACGAAGTCGTGTGTTATCACTCATGTTTGTCACGCAATCACGCTAAACGTGCACAGGACACCCAGACAGGCATTCGTCTGCAGACATCGCTGTACCGAGTGCAGGGCCAACTAGTATTTATTTCTTAGTCAGTGTTATGTTTTAAACAAAAACCTGCCCGAATTCACTTAAAAAACGCTGTAGATCTCTTTTGAGTGTTTTGAATCAGTGCCATTCTGAAAAACTACTTTTTGACGTTTTCGTAAATTTAGTCACCCCCTGGTACTGACTATACATGCGTTGTTATCGACTCTATTTCCACGACCTCGCGCTTGCAAAGATTATATTTATCAATAGGCACTTTAAGCATGACGTTTAACGGCAAACGGCAAACGGCAAACGCAAGCTTGCCTTTCATTTTGTTACCTATTTATGGAATTCTTAAAAAAATCCTGCACAAAAAATAAAATAAAATAAAATAACACATTCACGACAAACACAAACCTACTTAATTCCGTGTACACACGCCTTAAGACAGACGACAGAAATTGAATTTTTGACGTTCGCGGGAAAAACAAACGTCATGCGTAACCTCTCAAATGACGAACTTCCCAGTTAATTAAAACAACTGGAGGTTAATTGTCTAGTGCTCTGTGATTGTATACATCACCTACGTGAGGCTCAAGTTGACCTTGTTTTGCTACAAACCCTGTTACTTTTGATATGCAAATCTTTTAATTGTTATGCTAACCAGTTTTTGATCTCTGTCGTGTCAAGGTCAACACAAACCTCGCTTTCATACAGAGGCCTGGTTAAATATCACAGAACTGTAAAATGGTCTATTGACAGAGACAAAAACAGTTTTTTAATCCTACCCTCCGTTTCGCTTTTCAAATCACCTGCCCGTCCCCTCGCACCAACAACGCAACAACGCAACAACGTCCCCTAAATCTATCACTCTTCCCTAAGAGCGGTTTTGCGGTATAGTGAGTAGCCCTGAGCCCCTGACCGAAATAAATATCTCGGTCCCAGGCCGCATGGTGAGATAACGAAAGAGGTGTATTGGTTTTTGGCGACAAGAAGTTAACAAATCAAAGTGCTCTGTGAGCAAACTCGTGAATTGACACATGATTTTTTAGATTATGTTTAATGTTATCTGGTTTAGGAATTTTGTGGTTGATTGTCATATCTAGAGTACGAGCAGTAGTTCAGTGTTCGCTAATGTAGCAAAGAAACAAAGTAACGTTGGGATAAGAAGGCATTACAATTGAAATGATCATGCTATTACATTTAATAAGGTGGATGATGTCATGTGTTTTAAACGTCTATCATTTTTGTTTCTGGCTCAAAAGAAAAGGTTGGAACTAAATGTGGGTGAATAGTGAAATTTACTGTCTTTCGTTGTAAATATTAGAAAATCAAGGCAATACTGTCTTAATGAAAACATTAACGATTCCCTCGTTATCAAATGAGACAAACGGGAACGAGTTTTGAGTGATATAACAAAGCCAAGCCTGCCACCGTCATTTTGGATCTCCGCCTGGGTAGATTTAAGTCACGTGCTAGGCAACGTATAGTCAATAACAAGATAGAATTTCATTTCTGGCCTGTTTATCAATTTTGTGGTGTGTAACTTTCGCATTTTAGTACGTTGTAGGTATGTTGAATCTTCAAATTGTCTTGAAACTTAAAAGAAAATTTTTCTTTAAAAATTCACTGAAAATCGGTGGCTAAAATTGTTTGTTTAGGTGTTATTTGATTTTCGTGTTAACTTGTTATTTCGTCAGTCGCCGGCATCTTTTGTTGCTTCACACAGGAAAAACACACGCGACGAAACGCAATGATCAATTTTGTCCTCAATCTCACGCTATAACAGAAAAAGCTTTTATACATCTGTAAACTCCGAGCGCTTCGCAGTAAGTGATATTTTCAATGAATCTTCGGATTGTTTTCAAGTTCAAGGATTGTAAATTACAATTTTATGAAAGACGAAGATTTTTCTGTTATTTCAGTGTGAATCCTTGCATGCCTGCCAGTCGCTGGCGCCGCTTGTTGAAACTAAAACGAAAAAAAAAACTCTTTTAAGATTATCATTGGCTTCTTTTTCATCCCACCACTATTCTTAGCAACAAAGGTCGCCATTTCGTCTGTTTATTGCTCGCCAAAAACTATCAAATGCACTCAAAAACCTAAAATCTAAAAAAAGTTTACAGGAATCGACCAATCGAGCGAGCGAGCGAGCGAGCGAGCGAATGCCATTCCCCACATCGTATCTATAACTCGCTCTTGCGCATGCGCGCAATTCACAAGTTTAAAAAAGAAAACACTCTGATAAAAAATAATTTGATTAAACTAGCTCACGCTACAAAATTAAATGGCTGGTTAAAGGTGTGCTTCAGTGGTAGTACTAATTTAAATGTGCCAATTTTGTTTTTACTAGTAACTTCTTGTCCTGTTTGTCATAGCGTCCTATTGTAAATTAACAACATTACAAAGACTTACCAGACCCAACAGGGAGGAATATTCCCGTGCGTCGAAGGATTGCCTTCGAAAGCGCTTTGTTTATACCACGGTCACCCTTTTGTGATTTCCCTTCCTTGGCATACCTCGATAATTCGGATGGAACACGGCACCGTTGCGAGCCTCTTCGCCATCCAATGCCCAAAGAGGAGCGATGGGCTGGACAGATAGTCATGTCCGAAATACTGGAAGGCAACGTGAATATCGATGCCCGTGCTAAAATGAGATCGACTTACGATTCAACATCATTCACGCCCACAGCCTGTTTGTGTGCTGAGATGTCTTTCTCACATAAGCGCAGAGGGACCATAAGAGAAGCTTTTCCTGCAACTCGACTTCGCTTATCTTGGGAGCAGCATCCCCCAACTAATCTTTGAAAGGAGCAATTGATTTCCATTTGGTACGCTCACCTCTTAAGAAAATCGGCGGCCAAACGAAAACACCATTTTAGTTTGCTTTGGAAAATTTATGGCGCGACGCTCATTATATGGTTAGAAACTGTGCCTAATCTAATTTATTTTTTTAGCGCTGAGTATTTTAGAAAGCTACTCCCAATTTAATTTTTCCACTCCCGCACCTGTCTACCCTGCAAGCCGTCACAATTTACAAAATAGGATAACACATTTTTTTACGTCGATAAAAGTTAATGCAGTGAAATTTCCTCTATGCTGTAGTAACATATACCTAATTCATTTAGCAGTCTAGGGTGACGCATGAGTGGTATCGCGCTTAAAAAATGCAAACAACGGTAATTTTAAAATCTGGATCTAAAACTTTTTCCCGGAAATAAAAAATAGGGGATTAGAAGGAAAGAAAATAAGTATATTGGTAACCGAGCCTCCTTTCGAGTGACATGTTATTGCGTGACACCATCGCAAAAAACGGACGTCAATGATTCATTTCATCTGTCAGGATGCTCTGGCACGTTCTATAAAAAAAAAAATAAAAAAAAAACTTCCATTCTTATTGTGAAAGGAAGACTTGTAAAATGTGAGTGTTCCAAGCTGAAATATGGTTATAACTGTCCAGCAATGCGACGTTTCCGGCAGGAACCTTCGTGAGATGTTTTCACTGTGATTTGGTATACACCGCCTGTAGTGCTGTACTATCGAAGCTGTTGTCAAGTATCTTTATAACAAGATTGAGGCAAGGAACCAATCTTAGAAAGGTGTTTTTCGCCAGGTGAGCTTAAGAAATCCAGTTTACAATCTAGTATAGGTCAAAGCGATAAGCTTTTGTTGGAATTATGGCTTCGATAATAAAAAGCCTAATTCGATTATCTGCGGTTGTTTACATGGCGGCTTGCGAATTTGCACGAAATAGACCGGGCTACTTCTTCGCAGTAATTAAGAGCCCCAAATTAATTTTTATATCCACAGAAAGAACATTCTTTCCACTTTGTAAAAATGCTCATCTCAAGGGATTCCGAGTAATACCAACTAGGAAAAATTTTTATTGAAAAACTGCTCCAAAATGTCATTTTTGATCAATCAAATTTTGGCTATTTTCAAATATTCGCCAATAATTCATAGTTATGTCAACAAGCCCGTTATTAGATTCAAATCATTTTTTAATACCTCGTATACAAATAGGTAAAATTCAGAAAGACTTGCTTTATTTTGCGCTTTTGAGGAATAAAGGTTTTGTTGCCCTACACGTCGACTTCATTTCGGCCATTTTATGGCGGTTGGGGCTCGATACAGTGTTTGGTGATTTTCTAGAAAATAAAAACAGCTCTGAACAAAAAAATTATACCACGTTTATAGACTTACCCAAAGGTATCTCTGAGCGAAATATGAGGATAGGGATTTTTCCGATCATGTGCCACCTCCCACGCGGTGATTAAAAAAATTCGCTCTTAACTCAGTTCCAGTCTTCTCTAATAAGCACACGGTCACAGACGCCATATTTGTGGACAATGTTTGTTCCGTGAATATGAGAGGGATCCTCGCAGTAATAAACACAACTTGAGCAGTAGCGAAAATAAGGCCTGGAAAAAATTCAGGCCTGTACTGGATTTGAACCCATGACCTCTGCGATACCAGTGCAGCGCTTTTTTGATTACTGCTTTCTTCGTTTTTAATATAATAAAGAGCCTTTCTTTTTCGCCTTGCCAACTACTTTTAAACAGGGTGGTGAGCCACTTGCCAAATCTTTCATCTGCTTGAAATCTGTTGATTTCAGTTGCAGTTTTTTGCGTCGAGGCTGCCTGCCTTATCTTGATTCGCAGATAAATCAAAGTGTAGTCCTTAGCGGGTGCAAAAAAAAAATTAACACGCTATTTGAAGCATAACCACCACAAACTAAATATCAATAGAAACGTTATGAAATGCACTATTTGACCGAAGCTATTTCGTTTTAGCTTGATCTCATCGTGAACCGAATAGAGCGCGACAACTCGAAATGGACCATGTTTCTTTGAGCGAATTAATCCCATATTAGATTTGACCGCACAAATAAACATTCTACTCAAAAGCAGACAGAGAATAAAGATCTCCACGCGCAACAGAAATCAGATGTTTTCGCGATTGAAATCCAAGGACCAGGATGTTTTTCCGCAAGAAAGCGTTCGGGAGTCATTTCTGTTGACATGTTAAAATTGGGTATTCACTGTTTGGCGAGCCAAAGAATTCAGTTCGAAAATACGGTTTTGTAAATAAGTCACACACGCTTTTCCATATTTTAACAAAAATTTTCTCGGTAACTATAGTAAAAATAGTTTGACTTGAAATAAAAAATAAAAAAAAAAACGTCTATCCTAAGCAGACTCCCACTCCAAACTTATTTAAAATTTCTCCATGCAGCTGTTTATTTTTTCTGATGCTTGGTATTTGTGACAATAGGTTTTAATTTTATATATGTGCTGTTACTCACAATGATATAAATAACATCATCAAGTGCTCATGGAGACCATTTGGCTTTCGAAACTGGCTTCCTTTTCCTCTTTGTTTACGTCGTATAAAGTTGGAAAGATGCGTCCAATTCCCCACTCCCTTACCCTCTTCATCCGTCTGACTCAGCCATTCATTAACATAAATTATTTTACTGCCATCCACCACAATGTAATCAGCATTTTTTTTTCACAAATTTAGTCTACTGTGCACACAAACCATGTAGCCAAAGACAAACGAGATTGTGGGAATTAATTTCAAAACTAATGTATGCATAGTGTGTGTATTTGGTTCGGCATGTGAAAGGTACACGTATGAATCGAAGTTGATCTTTTATCGTTCTAGTCGACAGGGTCAGTTGAAAATTAGGTTCGGTTCATTTAAGGTTGAACGTTTGAACTGGGCCTATCTTTCTTATGCTTTGTTTTTATTTTCTTAACGCCAAGGGGGTATTAGTTGTGAATGCCAATCACCAAGTAAGATATGAATAAATTTGAATTGCCAACTTTTCTGATTATTTGTTGTTGCAGAAATATCATAAACCTTCTAAATCAGCTTTCCACTCGAAAAGCAACTTCTGACAAATTGGACCCTTTTGAAATTATCCAAAGCTAATGCTGTGTTTTATGCAGAAAATTACAGAATTTTAACTTCAAAAGCAGTATTTAAACGTTGCCACAATTTGAGCACGTTTAGCTAAGGGATGAAAATGGGCGGCCGTCACCACCAAAAATACAAGGATGTCAAATAGATCAGCAAATACAAAGATGGTGTAAGGATCAGCTGCAGGATAGCATAGCTAATAAAGGAATGGCATGGTCAAATTATAGACAGTCTAGTTTTCCTTCGTGAAACAGAACACCCTAAACATGAATAGTTTAGCCAAACGAGAAACGGTCTAGTAGCCCATGTTGAGTTGGATCATGAGATTGTGAAATGGATTAGCTTAATTACGAATAGCTTAGCACTCATTTGCAATACAGTACTCAAACGGTGTAGCGTTGCGTCAAACGGCTCAGGGAAACGTCGAGTAGCATAGCGTACGCACAAACGGTGTAGCGTTGCGTCAAATGGCTCAGCGTAATTTAGAATGACAGCGTACACACATATGGTGTAGCGCTGCTGGAAATGGCTCAGCGTAATGTCGAATGGTACAGCGTACATAAAAACAGTGTAGCGTTGTCTGAAATGGCTCAGCGTAATGTCGAATGGTACAGCGTACATACAAACAGTATAGCGTTGCGTGAAATGGCTTAGCGTAATGTCGAATGGTACAGCGTACATACAAACAGAGTAGCGTTGCGTGAAGTGGCTTAGCATAATGTCGAATGGTACAGCATACATAAAAACAGTGTAGCGTTGTGTGAAATGGTTCAGCGTAATGTCGAATGGTACAGCGTAGACACAAATAGTGTAGCGTTAGGTCGAATAGCTTTGCAAAACATCAGACGCTCTATCTGAACATTAAATTGCTTAGTATTACTTGAAATATTTCGATGTTGTGGCGAATCGTCGTGGCGTAACGTGAAGGCCATGCCATTTCTTTATTAGCTATGCTATCCTGCAGCTGATCCTTGAGCCATCTTTGTATTTGATGATCTATACGACATCCTTATTGAACCGACTAAAATATGACTACAAAAATTAAGAACAGGTGAAGCAATAGTACTGCACGTTCGAGGTGTCGCTGACGTATATCCGCCGGTCGATTCCTTTGATAAAGAAAGCGCATTTTTATAACTTTTCCTCTCACAGGAAGGATGTGCTTCCGAATTTGAGTTTTCAAAAAGGTGAAACATCTGGATTCTTTTTTAAGTTGATGTAAACGATTCCGCGTGGCAGTAAACATTTTTAAAATATTTACACATTTAACACATATTCACTAGTAATCTCAAAGTATTAGGTGAGAAGTGTCAACAAAATAGGCCTGCCTTTCTTGGATTTACGTTAATTTTCATTGTGTGCCATTGCTTTATTTTTAGCTTAACGCAAGCAATGGCTTATCCATGGTTTTTTTGTAAACTGGAAGAACAAAAAGCCCTATGTCCTTGTCAAACCAATTAAAGAAAAGCGACCTTACGCAAACATAATTTAAAATGTATCTGTGGTTGCGCGCCCCTCAGCGAGGAAACAAGAGTATGCATATTGTTTAAATGCTTTTTTTTTTAACTTTATTGGAAAAGAACAATACGTGGGAAAACAGCAGAAGCTAAGGTTTATTTAAACTTTGAAAAGCATTTTTTTTTTGCTGCTAATCGTGATTGATCGTTAATCTGTTTCTAGAATGTGATCTCCCATCCCTTACAAGTTTAAACACAATTTTAATTTAATCTGAAATTTTTGGACATGGGCGGATACCAATATTGACTTTGGTTGGTAAACATTCAGAAAACCTAACAGAACGTTTCTTTTATAGTCGCCCGCGTGTTAATGGCCTGCCACACGTCTTTCAATCTTTACGAGCACAGTCGATCGGCGTTCTTGAACCCGAATATAAAATCGTAGCTTAAAGCAATTGGCCAGTCAAGATGAGCAATAACGCCACAGCTAACGGAACTGCGACATCTATTAATTGCTCAGAGTATCCCACAGCGGAAAGGGTGGCTAAAACCTTGGCATACTGTGTTATAATCGTTGTATCTCTCACTGGAAATATTCTTATCGGATCAATCGTGTTCAAAGTAAAATCCATGAGAAGAACCATCAACTACCTAATCGTTAACATGGCTATGTCCGACCTTATTCTTCCAATATTTGCTGTCCCGAGGATTCTTACACGATTGTACCTCGGCTACTGGCTCATAGATGGACATTTTAGTTCGGCGCTTTGTAAACTGGTGTACTTCTTACAAGACGTCTCCAACGCTGTATCTATACAGTCATTGGTCTTGATAGCAGTGGATCGATTTGGAGCCGTAGTGTTTCCTCTCCGTCGACCAGTTGTCAGCGCCAAGCTTTGCCCGTATTTTATATTATCGACGTGGATTGTTGCCATGGCTCTTCATTCCCCATACTTCTTTGCCCGCAAGCTTGACTACTCGGAAGGACTACTAAGATGTGCTCTGCAGTGGGAGGAAGCCTTCGGAGAATCATCCTCTAAAGCGAGCTACTATGTAGCAATGTTTCTATTATTGGCGGTGATTCCTTTCGCGTTGATGTCAATACTTTATTCCATCATCATCCTGAATCTCAGGGCTCAAAAGATACCAGGAGGGGAATCAGTGAGGGCAGAAGAACTTGAAAAACGAATGAAGAGGGACAGAAGCGTGCTTCAGATGGTCCTAGCCATCGTTATGGGATTTGCATTGTGCTGGGCTCCGTTCAACATTTTTGCGTTTTTGAACTTTTTTGTATGGCACAAACCTCCTAAGCCAAGCTGCAGCATACAGCATTTTGCTTTCTTTGCAAGATTCATGGCTTACGCGAATTGTGCTATCAACCCATGTATCTGTTTTATATTCAGCGGTAATTACCGAGAAGGCCTGAAGAGTTTATTTGGTTGTTGCTCGCCCAAGTGCGACATTAATTCATCACCAAAGGTCTGTCAGCTAGACTGTTGTGGGATTTCATAACTTCCTGAAAATAAAAGCAGGGCTCACGCGAAGTGTACGCAGCGTAGCCCCATGTTAACAAAAATAGTGGTAACCAATCCAGCCAAAAAATTTGGTAGGGTATGACTGTACGTCCGTACGTACAAGGTGCAACTTTTAGTTTGCGCAACCAACTGAATTGCGGGATCAAATCTTACCATTACGTAAGCACAAGGGAAACAGTGATAGCATGCGCAAAACAGAATGCGCGATTGCGCGCGTAACTTACAAATACCAGGTTGGGTGATGAAACGAGCGGTCCACTCCTCGTGTAAAGTGACAGAGTAGAACTGGCACGGGAGTCTCTACGCGGTTGCGACGGCAACGAGGACTTGGAAAAACAAAAGACCTAATTGGCAGAACAATAGCTCAGCACGTGCGTTGAAAAACTTTGTACATTTCTTAGCCGTCCTATGCAAAACAACAACGTGAAATAACCACAATTTGCGTCCTCTGCGAACCGAAACCGCGATGGCAAATTGTTTTTATTTCTATTTGGAACTCAACGTTTCTTTTATACGTTATGCTGAAGTTAAGGCGTGGTGCCGTATGAGACAGTAAACACATGCACCACTTTTGAAATTCTAATTAAAGGCAGAAATTTATTTTTTAATCGAAGTCTTCCTTGGCGCTGCTGTCCTGACTGCTTCAGTATGGTCCCTATTAGGGACCTTTAGCAAACCACGACTGCGACGGCAACGAGGACTTGGCAAAATAGAAGATCTAATGGGCAGAACAATAGCTCAGCATATGCGTTTTAAAACATTTCTTAGTCTTGGTTAAGCAAGTGTTTGACGGCCTTGACACGCTGCTCAATCAGCTTATATCTGCATTAATTTTTATTGATATTTCTTGGTGCAAGTGGCTAAAAATTCTACTTCACTTTGAAGTTTTCAAAAGTTTGCTTTGGCTTCGGATCACGACCTTGTTGCCCGCGTATATCGGAAAAGCGACTGTTCCCAATTCCTTCCACCCCCAAATCCTACACATGCTATAAAGCGATAAGTTTTCGTTGATTTAGGAAAAAATTTGGCTGGAGATAAATGGACATAACAGAGTTATATATCATCAAAGTTCTTTACTTTTGTTGAAACCAACTCGTGGATTACCGCGCCATTACATGTAAACAAACAAGATCTTTTAAGGCGTCAAAAAAAATTATCTTCAGCTAGTAAAGTTGAATTGAAGCTGAAGCAAAAACGTATCTGCATTTGAATGGAGAGTCACAGGAAAGACTGTAGATAGTAAACGTTATTAATTAGATAGATAATGGCAAGGTTAATTTACTTTTTCAGGTTAGCATAATTAAAAAGCAGCACGATCTGAAAATATGGGTTATCATTGAAAGGAGATCGATGTCGTCGTTGTGCCTGCTCGTATCTGCAATTTGAATGGAGAGTCACAGGAAAGACTGTAGATAGTAAACGTTATTAATTAGATAGATAATGGCAAGGTTAATTCACTTTTTCAGGTTAGCAAATTAAAAAGCAGCACGATCTGAAAATATAGGTTATCATTGAAAGGATTGGGCCTGCTCGATGTTCACGCACTATTTTAGCTGCTCTCTCCAAACATATCAGGGAACTCACAGCGCGCAAAGGGCGCGCAGTATACTTATAAGAAATGGTAGTAACCATCAAGCCGAAAAATTTGGTTTCGTATTCGACCGTACGTCCGTACAAGGTGCTACTATTAACATCCGCGGCCAACTGGAATGCGGCACAAGTTTAGCCATTAAGTAACTGGAAAGGGGAGGGATAAGGTAATGTGTCGGCGCGATTGCGAGCGCAACTTGAAAATTCCACTCGTGTGCCTCAGGAAACACTGGTAGAATATGATTAAAAGCGAATGCTAGAGTGCCGAACTTAGGTGCAGCCTACCGCGGGCACAACGTTAAGCGTTGTACGAGGGCTTCACGTGGAGCCGCTAAGGAAAGAATTTTTAGGTGGAATCAGCTTTGTTGCAAGGTAAACAACCTACGCTGATCGATTAATCAGATTTAGCTGTCTAGGGTGATGCATGAGTGGTATCGCGCTTAAAAAATGCAAACAACGGTAATTTTAAATTCTGGATTTAAAACTTTTTCCCGGAAATAAAAAATAGGGGATTAGAAGGAAAGAAAATAAGTATATTGGTAACCGAGCCTCCTTTCGAGTGACATGTTATTGCGTGACACCATCGCAAAAAACGAACGTCAATGATTCATTTCATCTGTCAGGATGCTCTGGCTCGTTCTATAAAAAAAAACTTCCATTCTTATTGTGAAAGGAAGACTTGTAAAATGTGAGTGTTCCAAGCTGAAATATGGTTATAACTGTCCAGCAATGCGACGTTTCCGGCAGGAACCTTCGTGAGATGTTTTCACTGTGATTTGGTATACACCGCCTGTAGTGCTGTACTATCGAAGCTGTTGTCAAGTATCTTTATAACAAGATTGAGGCAAGGAACCAATCTTAGAAAGGTGTTTTTCGCCAGGTGAGCTTAAGAAATCCAGTTTACAATCTAGTATAGGTCAAAGCGATAAGATTTTGTTGGAATTATGGCTTCGATAACAAAAAGCCTAATTGGATTATCTGCGGTTGTTTACATGGCGGCATTACGAATTTGCACGAAATAGACCGGGCTACTTCTTCGCAGTAATTAAGAGCCCCAAATTAATTTTTATATCCATGGAAAGAACATTCTTTCCACTTTGTAAAAATGCTCATCTCAAGGGATTCCGAGTAATACCAACTAAAAAAATTTTTTATTGAAAAACTGCTCCAAAATGTCATTTTTAATCAATCAAATTTTGGCTATTTTCAAATATTCGCCAATAATTCATAGTTATGTTAACAAGCCCGTTATTAGATTCAAATCATTTTTTAATACCTCGTATACAAATAGGTAAAATTCAGAAAGACTTGCTTTCTTTTGCGCTTTTGAGGAATAAAGGTTTTGTTGCCCTACACTTCGACTTCATTTCGGCCATTTTATGGCGGTTGGGGCTCGATACAGTGTTTGGTGATTTTCTAGAAAATAAAAACAGCTCTGAACAAAAAAATTATACCACGTTTATAGACTTACCCAAAGGTATCTCTGAGCGAAATATGAGGATAGTGATTTTTCCGATCATGTGCCACCTCCCACGCGGTGATAAAAAAAATTCGCTCTTAAATCTTATAATTCTTTATATCATCAACTCTAAAAGCTTTCTCAATATGTCCTTCTTTTATATTTTAATTGGTTTAAAGAGCTGTCAGTCGAGAATATTAGATAACAATACATATACACCTTCCTTGAAATTTGGAGGGTATGCCTTGCATCAATCAACCCCTCAACCCCATATGGTGTAATCTGGTTGATAAATTTCATTCAAGAACGCATTTTAAAAAAAAGCGGATAAAAATTTTGAGGTTTATAACAACTGTTAGTTGAATATATATTTTAAAAAACCTCTCTTTAGATAAATAAATAGAAATTGGCCCTGAACGGTAAACCTTAATTGATTTTGAGGATATTTGTCGATCCACAAAATTACTTTCCCGCTGAAAAATCGCGTTGAATACTTCATTGTGAAAGTCTGCTATTTTCAGCCAAATTAGAGATTACGAAAGTGAATCAATTGCAAGTATCAAGGGCACATTCTTTGTTTTCAGGACTTACTCCAAACATCTAACTACGAATCGCGTACCTCCTCTTTGTAAAACTATAAAGAAGTTGGAATATTGAAAAACAAAAACAAACCAAATCAAAGTGCTCTGTGAGCAAACTGGTGAATTGACAGATGACTTACATGATTTTTTGGATTATGTTTAATGTTATCTGGTTTGGAGAATTTTGTGGTTGATTGTCATGTTTAGAGTACGAGTAGTAGTTCAGTGTTCGCTAATATAGGAAAGAAACAAAGTAACGTTGGGATAAGAAGGCATTATAATTGAAATGATCATGCTATTACATTTGAAAAGGGTGGATGATGTCATGTGTTTTAAACATACATCATTTTTGTTTCTTGTTCAAAAGAAAAGGTTGGAAGTAAATATGGGTGAAAAGTGAAATTTACTGTCTATTACTGTAAATGTTGGAAAATCAAGGCAGTACTGTTTTAATGAAAACATTAATGATTCCCTCTTTATCAAGTAAGACAAACGGGAACGAGTTTTGAGTGATATAATTAAGCTTAGACTGCCCCACTGTCATTTTGGATATCCGCCTGGGTAGATTTTGGTCACGTGCTAAGCAACGTATAATCGAGAACAAGATAGAATATCATTTTAGGCCTATTCATCAATTTTGTCGTGTATAACTTTCGCATTTTAGTACGTAGTATTTATTTTGAATCTTCAAATTGTCTTAAAACTTAAAAGTAAAGTATTCTTTAAAAATTCACTGAAAATCGGTAGCCAAAATTATTTGTTTAGGTGTTATTTGATTTTCGTGTTAACCTGTAATTTCGTCAGTCGCCGGCACCTTTTGTTGCTTCACACAGAAAAAACACACGATACGAAATGTAATGATCGATTTTGTTCCCAACGTTACGCCATAACAGAAAAAGCTTTTGAACGCCAGTAAACTCCGAGCGCTTCGGAGTAAGTGATATTTTTAATGAATCTTCGGATTTTTTTCAAGTTCAAGAATTGTAAATTACAATTTTATGAAAAACGAAGGTTGTTCTCTTATTTCAGTGTGAGTCCTCGCACGCCTGCCAGTCGCTGGCGCCGCTTGTTGAAACTAAAACGAAAAAAAAATCAACTCTTTTAAGATTATCTTTGGCTTCTTTTCCACCCCACCACTATTCTTAGCAACAAAGGTCGCCATTTGGTTTGTTTATTACTCGCCAAAAACTATCAAATGCACTCAAAAGCCTAAAATCGACAAAAAAGGAATCGACCAATCGAGCGTGCGAGCGAGTACCATTCTCCACATCATATCTACAACTCGCTCTTGCGCATGCGCGCAATTTACAAATTAAAAAGGAAATGATAAAAATTCAAATTATTCATTATTGATTTATAACAGTCTTGAAAACAGTCATAATTCCGAACACAGTTAACTAACAATTGAAAATTAATCTATTGCCTCAGATTTCAAATGTTTAACGTTTCGTTTCGATATTTGAAAACATCCCCTAGTTATTTTGTCTTCTTCTCGCATCTGATTAAAATTTAAGAAAGGAACCATGATGAATGAAAAATGTTACTTAACTAAGCTAACACACCATTAGAAATCCATTTTAATATTTATTCATTATTCCATCCTCCTTAATTTCTCTCAGTTTCATTCGAACGGCAGCTGGTTGTGATCTTTAATTCTTCGCCTACATTGTCTTCTCTTTTAAAAAAATTAAATTTACTCAATCGTGACGAGCCAAATTGATCGCTATACGGTTACGAATTGCCAACATGAATCGACAATTTTGATTTATTAAAGTAAAGTGCTAGATAACGAGCATGCTCATTAAAATGTCAAGATATTGGAATATTCAAGAAATTATTACTTTCTTTTTTTAAAATATACATTTTTTTGTTGTTTTTAGTCATTGAGAAAAAATTGTTTTGCGCTTTCAAGTGATCGGCAAATAAGGACCTTTCATTACAGTCACAGTTATTCGAAATTTGAATTCTAAATTTAAAATAAATTTTTTTGACTAAAGGTCTCGCTCTTTTTGCAAACATATAATAACAAGAGAAAATTTCCTACATATTCCGTATTTCTCTTTTTTTCGCGTGCAGTGACTATCGACCATCCGTTTCGAATTAGCCTTTAGCATGTTCAATATGTGTAATTCTATCTTATTTTTTCTTGCCCTTCAAACTTTTCTTTCGGACAAACGATCTATCATTAAATAAAAGCCATTTTAGAAACCGCGCAGTCAATTTCCCGATTTTTTTGGACTACATAAACAATAGAACCGTTATTCTTTAGTCTCCCCTTTGTACTCTGCTAGCGACGACTCCCCCTTAGTTCCGTATTGGAAATCATGCGATCCCTTAAAAATTTTCCTTAGATTCTACTAGATTCTCCTACTTCTTAAAATAAATTTTAAATTTTCACGCATCTGGAATCGGAGAGACATTTGTTCCCGCAAAGCATAAATGATTTTCATTTGCATTACGAAAACTCCCGCCGCAATCTTTGCATATTACACGGAAATACCTCTGACATAAAAGTCAAAACCGTTATAATCTCCGAACATATGAAATTATTTGAAGCTATTCAGTGGACTTAGATCCCAAGCAATTTCAAACAATGTCTCATTTATGTCTCGTTATTGAAAAACATCTACAACCTATTTTCTCTTTTTTTCGCAACTGACAAGGACGTGAAGGAACCACACTAGGTGAAAAAAATAAAGTAACTTAATCAACAAACTGTCCATCCAATCTTCATCTTTATTTACTTTACTAACTTCTACAATATCCCTCATTCACTATTTACCCTTTCTCTTTCAAGGCTGAAACATATCCCATCTCAAAGAGTTCATTTCGTTCAATTCTTATAATCAGGAGCAGTTTAGTCCACAATAGCGCGTTGTTACCATATGGCGTACTTGTTCAATTTTAAGAACATGGAATGAGCAGAAGGCAGCTTTAGGATTTGGCAAGAAAACAAGCAGCGAGTTCGCAGAGGCCCTGCCATACAGTATATCAGAGGAAAGTCATACAAATAGCACCTCTCAGCATCTGGGTGATATTAATGCTTCCTTTCAATTCGTCTTGTTGCCGACGATTAGAATACTAAGCAATGGTATTGTGTTTTTATGCGATATTAATTAGTATAAAAGGGCAAACACTAAAGCATAATTTTTTAGATCTCATGCATTTTTGAGGTCGGAGAGAAATTTGTTCCCGAAAAGCACAAATGATCTCCAATTGAATAACTAAAGCTCCAGCCGCAGTCTTTACATATTACAAGCAAATATCTCCGAGATAGACGTCACAACCATTATAATGACCTAACATACAGCATTTTTCAAAAATATTCGGTGAGCCTAGATTCCAAGTAATTTCAAACAATGCCTCATTGATGTCTCGTTATTGAAAAACGTCTACAAGTTATTTTCTCTTCCTTTCGTGTCTGACAAGAACGCAAAGGAACTACACAGGAGGTGAAAAATAAAAAGTAACTAAACCAACAAACCGTCCATCCAATTTCCATCTTTATTAACTTTCCTAACTTCTAAAATATCTTCCATTTGCTATTTACCCTTTCCCTTTAAAGGCTGAGACATATTCCTATCTAAAACAGTTTATTTCGTGCAATTCTTATAAATTGTGTGCTTATAATCAGGAGCAGTTTAGTCTATAATAGCGCGTTGTTATTAAACAGCTTACTGAGCAAAAGACAGCATTCTTTGGCAAAAAATTGAGCAGCGAGTTCGCAGAGGCCCTGCCGTATAGTATATCGGAAGAAAGTCAAACAGATAGCACCTCTCGGTATCTGGGTGATATTAATTTTGCCTTTTAATTTGGCTTTTTGTCGACGGGGTTAGAATTCTATATAATGGTACTATGTTTTTATTTGATATTTATTAGCTTAAATAGGCAAACACTAAAGCATCTTTAACACCAAAGATGCTGAAAAGTTGTGTTTGTCTGATTCTATCTTCTTTTTTCTTTCCCTTCAAATTACGCCTGATCAATACAAGTCTGACGACTCCGAGGAAATGTATCTAAGTCCATGGAAAGCAGAGTGCTTGTCGGATTGTTTGCTTTACTGCTTGTCTCACTTCTTTGATTTTCCAGCAGTAAAGAAACGGGTTCAAAGTGGAGTTAAAATATGTTAAAGTAGTTGTTATTGCTTCAATAACAATTACATGAAAAGGATAAGTTTTTCTATAAGCTCTCACAACCAGCATTGTAAATTTTGGTACATAACAAACAGCTAATGCTAACTGCACCCACAGTGCACTGTTCACTGCCTTCCTGTATCTTACCATGTTCAGTGCATCTGTTTGGCTCGGCTGTTGTTGAACATGATCTTGCACTTGAGCCTGATTATGTCTGAGAGTGCCAAATATCTTTGTATACGAGGCGATTGAGATCACTGAGCATGACGGTATACCTATGATACTATACCAAATGGTAATTCGAGGACGTGAAACGAAAAATGATCCACCGGCAACGGATAAAATCCAAAACGTAGCGGTTATGATACATGTGCGCTTTAAAGTTACTATTTGTCTGTATCTTATTCCCAACAACAGAGCGAGAAGTCTGTCCACGCTTATGGCCGTCAACGTCAGCAAAGACACCCCACATAATGCAAAGCTTGATATGTAAGCTGCGCCCCTTGCGTATTCACAAAGAGTCCAGTGTTCGTAGACCAAGGACATCCAATAAGTAGCATAGAGAGGCTGGCTAATAAGACCAACCAATAGATCAGTTGTTGCCAAACAACGATACAAGAGTTTGGACGGTGGATGAAGGGAAGATTCCTTGCTAAGGGCAGCATGGATTAGAAAATTCCCTAGAAATGCTGTGATGGAGAGGAAAATGTTAACTGCTGAGAAATAAATGGATTGTTGTTGTAACCCAACTACCGAGGAGGGAGAACATGGCAATAATTGATTTGCTTCAGTCTGTGTTCCACCCTCTGTTGAGTTTGTCGTCGCAATCATGGTGCAGCTCTTAAAACGGTTTTCCTCCTTTCGCTACGGTTTTTTGGAACTGCTGACAACACGGGATAATACTTCTTCACAGCAACCACCTGGCCAAGAAAAAGTTAAATGTAATAATTCTTCATATTATCAAAGGAAATAATAAAAATTCAAGTTATCTCTTTCCATCCTTTCTTACTTTCTGTCCTTTCAGTACAACATCCGCCCTCAGGCTGATATTTCACTGATGAAACTGTCAGTCATTTAAAGACGGCCTTACTTTTTTGCTTAATAAGCACAAATTGTCTCTGTACGTAAAAATAAAACTCCCGCAAAATGTTCATGGCACACGAGAAACAGTCTTGAAATTAGTTCCGAGCACATTTGACTGACAGCTGAAAATTAGTCTATGGACGTACATGTAAAAAAAAAAATTTAATAAAAGTTTCGTTTCGTTATTTGAAACCATCCCCTAATCATTTTCTCTTCTTGTCGCATCTGATCAGAATTTATGAAAGGAACCATGACAGGTAAAAAATGCTACTTAACTAAATCATCACACCCTTAGAACGCCATTTCAATAATTATTCATCATTCCATCCTCCTCAATTTCTCTCAGTCTCATTCGAATGGCAGCTGGTTTTGATCCTAAATTCTTTTCCTACATTGTCTTCATTTTCCAAATTTATAGTTTCTCTAGCGAACGCAGAGAAGCCAAAATTGATCGATGCATTTTTTACGAATTGCCAAAATGGATCAAAAAGTTTGATTCATATATTGAAGTAAAATACTGGATAGCGGACAAGCCTATTTAAATGTCAAAATATTGGAATATTCAAGATGGGAAATTAAAAAGACTATATATTTTTTATGAAACGTAGAGCATGAGGATTCTTTTCCTTGGAGGCATTGTGCTTCTCCTCTCACGAAATCTTTTTCTTTTGCCTCACACGGATGAAAATTCAAGTACTTGAAGGTCTCCGTCTCCTCGTGATACGTTTGGATGTCAAGAGTCGATTCCCTGTTAAAATTCTCGCTGTTGTACACTTTTATGTCCAAGCATATAAATTCTGAGTCTGGTTTCAGCAACGAATATCGCTTAATGCGTGTACCCGAGTTCCATTTCATTCTTCTGAGAATTTGAAAAATTAAAAATGAAAATTTCATTTTAGCTGAAAATTGAAAATGACTTTAGCAACCCATCTTTCAAAATTGATTTTTCATCATAACATAGCTAGTAAATTTGTCTAATCAAATTCAATTGCGTGAGCGTGCTCCATATTCCTATTGTGCACGCTCATGACGTCAGCAAACATATCCCTCGAGAAAAAAAAATTTTCTCCGCGATTTTTTACTTTGAGATTTTACTATAAAGAAACTGGTGAAGTCTTCGGCGGCATTTTAAGCTAAACATGGAAACAAGATTGTTTACAGCGTAGCGAAATGTTTTCCTGAAACAAAATTATCAACGCGCTGAAGCGTAGCTGAGGGAATATTAACCCTTTTACAATATTTAAACCATCGGGTTGAAAATTTTATGAAAAAAATTGCTTCATACGTCAGCTGTGTGTTCATTGAGATATGAAGCACTTGGGAAGTTTGGAAAGCACTCAAGAGGTTAGAGTTGCTCTCGTCTACGCCTCGAGTATAACATAACATTTATAACATAGCGCGCGTCCCTGCCTATATAAGTCCTATTGTGCCGCTATGAACAAAATCTTTATTTACGCACGCCTGTACGTAAATAAGATGACGTGAACATTTTTTTTTAACCTGGTTTCAGAGTTTCCGTCCTGTTAAGCTGAAGTGCAGTTTTCCTTCTCTTTGAAATATGGAAGAAACCAGCCAAGAACTTCCCAATTTTCAATCGGCATTGACTTTTTAGGTCCTGATCCAATAAGCAACAAAAATAAAGCCGAAAAAAACTTGGAAGTTGCATGTTTCGCAAATTTTCCGGAAGATCCTTGTTGTTGCTCTGTTATAACAGAATTTGCTTATGCTTTTAGCTGTGCGTATATCGAGTTACGGATGCACTTGGGAAGTTTGGAGAGCACTCAAAAAGCTATAGTTGCTCGAGGCTGCGCCTCGAGCAACTCTTAGACATTTTTCGTGCTCTCCAAACTTCCCGCGTGTATCCATAACTCGATATACGCACGCTAAGCATAAACAAATTCTTAATTCTACAATACTTAAACCATCGAGTTGAAAATGTTATAAAACAATTGGTTCATACGTCAGCTGTACGTTTATCGAGATATGAAGCAAGCGGGAAGTTTGGAGACCACGAACTATGCGTAAGAGTTGCTCGAGGCTACGCCTCGAGCAACTCTTGCTTCTTGAGTGCTCGGTAGTGGCACGTTTCGCAAATTTGTCGAAAGATCCTTGTTATCGCTCTGTTATAAAAAAAATTTGCTCATGCTTTTAGCTGCGCGTATATCGGGTTTTGGATGCACTTGGGAAGTTTGGAGAGCACTCAAAAAGCTAGAGTTGCTCTCGGCTGCGCCTCGAGCTACCCTTACGCATCTTTTGTGCTCTCCAAACTTCCCGCGTGCTTCAAATCTCGATGAACGCACGCTGACGTAGGAACCAACTGTTAAACGTTACTACCGCTAACATAACCTCCAGCTCAGGAAAAAAAATTACATTTTTTTTTTTTACTCAAAACATCTATCGACTAATCGCCTACCAGCTGAGTACCTCCTCTGTAAAACTATAGAGAAGATGGAAGAAGGAAATAATAAGAAATTAAATTATCTATTTCCTTCTTTTCTTCCTGTCTGTCCTTTCAGTAACATCCACCCTCACGCTGATGTTTCACTGATGAAACTGTCAGTCATGTAGAGACAGACTTAATTTTTTGTTCGTGCAAAGCAAAAATTGGCTCTAGTCGCATAAGTAAAACTCCCGTAAAATGTTTATGCCACACGAAAAACAGTCCTGAAATCAATTGAAAATCGTCATAATCCCGAACAAATCATACAATTGTCAATTAATCTAAATGATTTTAACAACGCAATGTCAAGCGTTTGGTTTCGTTATTGAAAACTTAGTGACTAAATGTATTTGTTTTTTTTAGTGGACAAATTCTTCGAGCTTGTGCATACTATAAGATCGCTCGGCTGTCGACAACTTGGAAATTTAACGCTTCTGATCAAACTGTCGGGCACGGTCTCAAATTGACTAAATTGAGTTTAGAACTTTTCATCAAAATGCCACTGAAAGGTTCCTTCAAAGTGCTATAGAGTATGAGATGTTTACTTAGAAATGTCAAGCGGTGCTAAAGTTGCTGTTCTGACATAGCTGACCCTTGCCGGCACACCACAGTTGTCACAAAGACAACATATTCTACGAAACCAGCCTGACTACCCAAGCTACATGTTATGTTGTTCAAATTTGGCAAGAAAATGAGCAGCGACTTTACAGAGGCCCTGCCATACAGTATATCGGAGTGAAGTAACAGATGGTACCTCGGCATCTATGTGATGTGAATTCTGACTTTCAATTTTCTTAATTTTTGCCGACGGTGTTAGAATACTATACAATGGTACTGTGTTTTTATTTGTGTTTTAATCAGCATAAATAGGCAAACACTAAGCATCTAGAACACAATAGATGCTGAAAAATCGTGTTTGTTTCATTCTATCTTCTTTTTTCTTTCCCTTCAAATTACGCCTGATTAATGCAAGTCTGACGACTCCTAGAAAACATATCTAAGTCCATGGAAAGCAGACTGCTTGTCGGATTGTCTGCTTTACTTCTTGTCTCACCTCTTTGATTTTCCAGCAGTAAAGAAACGGGTTCAAAGTGGAGTTAAAATACGTTAAAATGTTTGTAATTCCACCAATAACGACTAGATGTGAAGAATAAGTTTTTCTGTTAGTGATCACGATCAACATTATAAATTTTGGTACATAACAAACAACTAATGCTAACTGCACCCAAAGTGCCTTCCTGTATCTTGCCATGCTCAGTGCAGATTACTGAGTATGACGGTATAAGTATAATACCAAACCAAATGCTTATTCGAGTATGCAAAATGGAAAATGATCCAGCGGCGACGGATAAAATCCAAAAGGTAGTTGTAATGATATATGTACGCTTTAAAGTTATTATTTTTCTGTATCTCGTTCCCACCAACTTGACAAAGCCGCGAGAAGTCTATCCACGCTTATGGCCGTCAACGTCAACAAAGACACCCCACACAATGCATAGCTTGATATCTGGACTCCATCCCTTGCGTATCGACAAAGACTCCAGTGTTCGTGAACCAAGGACATCCAGTAAGTAGCAGCGAGAGGCTGGCTAACAAGACCAACCAACAAATCAGCTGTAGCCAGACAACAATAGTTTGGACGGCGGCTGAAGGGAATTTTCCTTGCTAAGGGCAACAAGAATGAGGGAATTCCCAAGAAATGCTGTGATGGAGAGGAAAATGTTAACTGCTGAGAAAGAAATCGATTGTTGTTGTTGTAACCCAACCAAGAAGGAAGGAGAGCATCGCAATACTTTATATGTCTCCGTCTGTGTTCCACCCTCTGTATAATTTGTCGTCGCAATCATTGTGCAGCTCTAAAAACGGTCTTACTCCTTTCTCTACTGTTTTTCGGAACTGCTGGCAACACGGGATAATACCTCTTCACAGCAACCACCTGGCCATGAAACAGTGAAATCTTATTTTTTTTTTACATCATTCAAGCTAAAAATTTCCTCAATACATCCAATTTGTTTTATATTGGTTGAAAGAACTGCCAGTCGAGAAAATAAAAAAACAATACATAGAGACCTTTCTTGAAATTTGGAGGGTATGCATTGCATCAATCGACCCCCCAACCCCATATGGAGTCCATCTGGTCGATAAATTTTATTTAAGAACGCATTTTAAATAAGAGCTGATAAAAAGTTTAAGGTTAAAGACAACCGTTAGTCTAATATTTAAAAAAAATCCTCTCTGTAGACGAATAAATAGAAATTGCCCCGGAACAGTTAACCTAAATTGATTTTGAGGATATATGTCTATCCGCAAAACTACGTTCCCCGCTGAAAACGTGTCAATAAAACATTGCGAAAGTCTGTTATCTTCAGCAAAATGAGAAAATATAAAAGTGAATTAATTGGAAGTATCCAGAGCATATTCTTTGTTTTCGGACTTACTCGAAACACTTATCAAGTAATCGTCTACCAGCTGTGTACCTCCTCTTTGTAAAACTATAGAAAAGTTGGAAAAAGGAAATTATAAAAATTTAAATTATTTATTTCCTTCCTTTCCTCCTCCCTGCCTTTCAGTGTTAAATCCACCCTTAGACTAATGTTTCACAAACTGTCTCCATCCGCAAAAACATAACTCTCACAAAATGTTCATACTACACGAAAAAAGTCTTGAAATGAATTGAAAGCAGTTATTATTCCGAACACATTTATCTGACGAATGAAAATTAATCTATGACCGTTGATGTCAAGAAATTTGAGTAAATATTTGACGTTTCGTTTCGTTATTTGAAAATATCCTTCAATTATTTTCTCTCCTTGTCGCATCTGATCAGAATTTATAACAGGAACCATCACAGGTAAAAAATGCTACTAAACTAAACCATCAGACCCTTAGAAAATCATTTTTATAATTTCTCATTATTCCATCCTCTTTAATTTCTCTCAGTCTCATTCGAACGGCAGCTGGTTGTAATCCTAAATTCTTTTCTTACATTGTCTTCTTTTTATAAATTTAAAGTTACTCGACCGTGAACGCTGAGAAGCCAAAATTATTATGGTAAAATACTGGATAGCGGACATGCATATTAAAATGTCAAGATGTTCGAATATTCAAGAAATTGTTACTTTGTTTTTAGGAAATATACATTTTTTTAGTTTTTGAGTCACTCAGAAAAATTACTTTTGGCTTTTATGTGATCGGCAATTAAGGACCATTCACTGCAGTCACAAATATTTGGAATGAAATTTTAATTCGAAATTTAAATTACAGTTATTTGACTTAAGGTCTCGCTTCTTTTGCAAACATATAATAACACGAGCAAATATCCCATACATTTCGTATTTCTCTTTTTCCGCAATGTAGTGCGTTTCGAATTTTCCTTTCAGAATGTTCAATTTGTGCCAATTCTATCTTATTTTATTCTTGGCCTCCAAATTTATTTATTTCAAAAGAAAGCCATCTTAAAAAACCGCGGTGGTCAATTTGCCGCGTTTTTAAGGCTACATAAACAGTGGACTCCTTATTCTTTAGTCTCCACGTTCTACTCTGTCAGCGACGACTGAGCCTTCCTCATGTAATTCCACCAGATTCTCCTATTTCTTACAACAAATTTTAAAATTTCACGTATGTGGCTTCGGTGAGACATTTGCTCTCGCAAAGCATAAATGATCCCCTATGACATAACTAAAATTCACACTGCAATCTTTGCATATTACACGGAAATACCTCTCAGATAATAGTCAAAACAGTTATAATCTCCGAACATAAAAAAAATTATTCAAAATCATTCGTTGGACTTAAATTTCAAGCAATTTTAAAGAATGTCTCATTGATGTCTCGTTATTGAAAAATATCCAGAAGCTGTTTTCTCTTCCTTTCGCGTCTGACAAGGACGCGAAGGAGCTACTCTAGTGGCGAAAATATAAAGTGATTAAACCAATACACCGTCCATCCAATTTTTATCTTTATTAACTTTCCTAACTTCTACAATATCTGGCATTCACTATTTACCCTTTCTCTTTGAAGGCTGAAGCATATTCCAACCTGAAACAGTTCGTTTCGTTCAATTCTTACAAATGGTGCGCTTATAATCAGGAGCAGTTTAGTCCACAATAGTGCGTTGTTATTATATGCATGGCTCATTAAATCAATTTCAGGAACACGGAATGAGCAGAAGAAAGCCTTAGCATTTGGAGAGAAAAGAAACACCGAGTTTGCATAGGCCCTGCCATACAGTATTTCGGAAGAAAGTCAAACAGATAGCACCTCTCGGCACCTGAGGATGAAAATTCAAGTATTCGAAGGTCTCCTTCTTTTTATAATTTGTGTTTGGGTATCCAGAGTCGATTCCCTATTAAAACTCTCGCTTTTGTACACTTTTGTGTCCAGCAATATAAATTCTGAGTCTGATATCTCAGCCACGAAAAGCGATTGTATCGTGTTACAATCTACATCAAATGTACAGATTTAGGCTGTTTTCTCGTCATACGAACTCTGCAATGTTGTCTTTGCTCCTGTTCCACAGACAGAAAACGTGGTCAATATGCCTCTTCCAAAGTAGCGGTTTAGTTGTGCTCAGTGCGATACTACCCTTTTTTCTATTTTTGCCATGAATATATGGGCAAAAGTTACTTTGCCGTTAAAAAAGTATTGAATTCCCGGATAACATAAACAGCGACGTGCAAAATACGTCGGTTGAGTGTGGCCTTAAAACCCTGCAAGTTAATCTGAGTCTGCTCTCGAGCAGAAATGCTCCATCAGAGCTTGATTACCCCGATTTTCTAAGTATGAAGTGACTTGGAAACCAAGTAATCATAATGAAGATACAAATTATTCATATCTCTTCCGATAGCAGGCATGTCCGTTCCTCTTGCACTTATGGCTCTAGTTTTATTTAAACTAAGAGCTTGCACGCATCATGACGCACGAGTGTCTCTGGGAGAAAAGATCTAACTCCATGGACAGCGAAAGACTTGTCTGATTGTCTGCTTCACTGCTTGTCTCACTTCGCTAATCTTCCAGCAGTAAATGAACGGGTTTAAGGTGGACTTTAAATACACTAAAAGAGTCGTTATTCCAGAAGTGATGAGTAAATGTGATGAATAAGACCTCCAGATGATCACAAGTGTTGACAGTGCTAAACTTGGTGCATAACAAACAACTAATGCTAACTGCACCCACAGTGCACTGCTCACAGCCTTCCTGTATTTTGCCATGTTCAGTGCAGTTGCTTGGCTAGGCTGTTGTTGAACATGATCTTGTACTCGAGCCTGATTACGACTGAGAGTGCGCAAAATCTTTGTGTACGAAGTGAAAGAGATCACTGAGAATGACAAGATAACTATTTTATTATACAAAAGAGGTATTTGAGAATTATAAAGTGATGAAGCAAGAATGGATGCTATCCAAAAGATAGCTGTAATAATATACATGCGTTTTAACGTTACAATTTGTCTGTATCTCAACCCCAACGACAGGGCGAGAAGTCTATCCACGCTTATGGCCGCCATTGTCAACATAGAAACCTCACATAATGTAGAGCGTGTTATAAAGATTGCATCAGTTACGAATCGACAAAGATTCCACTTCTCGTGAACCAAGGACAACCAATAGGCAGCATAGAGAGGCTGGCTAACAAGACCAACCAACAGATCGGATGTTGCTAGACAACGATACAAGAGTTTGGACGATGAATGCAGGGAAGATTCCTTGTTTAGGGCAACGAGTATCAGGAAATTCCCAAGAAATGCTGTGATGGAGAGTATTATGTTAGCTGTTGAGAAAAAAGTTGCAATTTGTCCTACTTTTCCCACATAAGTGGGTGAGCACATTATTTCCTGATAAGTTATTGTGCGTGTTTCTTGTACTGTTGAATTTGTTTCCGCAATCATTCTGCAGCTAATGAAACAGTGTCCTTCCCTTCCGGCTATGGTTCTTCTTGAATTTCTGGCAACTGATATATTTAGAATTCACAGCAGCCACCCAACTATGAGACAGTTAAAACTCCTTTCCTTCAGTGATACTATCGACTTTCGCAATGCATTCTACTCGTTTCAAAGTGACTGAACGATTTGTCTTTCGAGACTGTTCAATAACATTAAGTATAATCCTTTCTCGTGAGTGTCTTTTATCAATCAAACCATAACAAATGGTGTGCACCACAAAGGTGTCCATATGGTTAACAAATTTAATTGAAAAACGAATTTTAATAGGAACTGACAAACATTTTAAAGATATGTCTAACTATTATTTGATGATACGATGAGAAAATTATCTGTTTATACAAAACTAGAATTTGATTAGGGACGGTCAACTTTAATTGAACCTAACTGACAAGAAGAACGCTTGTTTGTGGCTTAAACTTCTCCCCATATTCTGTAAAATCAGAAACGGTTTTTTAGAGAAAGTTCTTGGAGAAAACTCTAAGAAAACAGCAGCTAGGGAAGCAACTTTAAACAATCACAATTAGCTTTGGCATCTTTTCCTGCGTTTTTAAAGCCAGAGTGAGTCTTACAGAATTTGCCTATTACTGATGAGTCGAAATGCGTGCGGCAATTAATTCTGCTTTTCAATTTTTCTTTTTGCCGACGGGGATAGAATACTAAACAATGGTACTGTGTTTTTATTTGATGTTTAATTGGCATAAATAGGCAAACACCAAAGCCTCTAGAACACAATAGATGCTGAAGAATCGTGTTAGTTAAAACATTGCAAAAGTCTGGTATCGTCAGCTAAACGAAAGGCTACAGAAGCGAACCAATTGGAGTATTCAGAGAATATTTTTGTTTTCGAACGTACTCTATGAATCGCCAACCAGCTATGTACCTCCCCTTTGATGTAAATAGGTTATTTAGAAAATTTGAGGAAAAAGGGAAAGACCAACAATTTGCCCTCAGGTTGATATCATACTGGTGCTAATGGAAGCGGAAACCGAATTAGTTATTTCCCAGAAGAAATATCAGTTATGTGGGGACGGACTTGATTGTTTTTTTTCGTGCAAAGCAAAAAATGAAAAATGTCACAATCCCGAAAAAAAAATTATACATTTGACAATTAAGCTTAATAATTTTAACAATGCAACGTACTTTCTAAAGAATCTGTGGTGCTGCTAAGGCTGGAAACGTCAGCTTTAAAACTCTTTTAAGGTGGCTAATATATGTTATCACCTCAGTTAATAATAATAAATCATCCTGATGTATGGTAACTGTTACTACAGTATTGTGCATTTCAGTATTGTGCATTGTGCACTTCAAGCATAGACAGCTTTTTCGGTCTCCCCGAGCAAAATTTGAGTAAATTTGCTAGGGAGCTAGTAAGACGCAGATATTTGATATTATTGGTATAATAACTACCAGAGTGTTACGAGATCAGTGAATGAATGAGAGAATTGTATACGAAGCATTGGTATGCCTTGTGTTGCCTGCGGTCGCGAACAGTTCACGTCACGCTTCCTCGCGCGGAGTCTCGCCTAGAAATTGGGAATTTCTGTGTTGTTATGTGAAAAGATTAGTCATAAGAAATGGCGCCCAGTTCAAGTTCCACTTGCCTGGATGTGTGTGCGCGGTCGTTTGTACTAAGACTCGAACACCTGGCTGTTCGGATCACACCAACAATCAAACATTCGTTGAAGTTTCAACAGGAAGGTGTGATAGAATAGTTACTTAAGTGGATGATACTGATTTCGAATTTTTCGGCAATGCATTACAACAATACATGGACTACACTTTGATGTAATAAGTAGAGCGAATTTTCTCTCGAAATTTCACACCGAGCTTTGACTGTATCTATTTGACTTTATCTTATTCCCAACAACAGAGCGGGAAGTCTGCCCACGCTTATGGCCATCAACGTGAACAAAGACACTGAACATAATGCATAGCTTGATATGTAGACTGTGTCCCTTGCTTATCAAAAAAGACTTCCGTGTTCGTGAACCAACGACATCCAATAGGTAAAGCGAGAGGCTGCCTAACAAGACCAACCAACAGATTAGTTGTTGCCAAACAACGATACAAGAGTTTGGAGGGTGGATGATGGGAATATTCATTGTTTAGGGCAACAAGGATTAGAAAATTCCCAAGAAATGCTGTGATGGAGAGGAAAATGTTAACTGCTGAGAAAGAAATCGATTCTTGTTGTAACCCAACTAACAAGGATGGGGAACATAGCAATACTTTATATGTTTCCGTCTGTGTTCCTCCCTCTGTTGAATTTGTCGTCACAATCATCGTGCAGCTCTTAAAACGGTTTTTCTCTTTTCGCTATTGTTTAGTTTGGAACTGCTGGCAACACGGAATAATTTTTCTTCACAGTAACTACCTGGCCAAGAAACAAATAAATATTGTTTCTCTTTATATCATCGACACTTAAAACTTCCTCAATATATCCTACTCGTTTTAAATTGTTTGAACGAACTCTCCGTCGAGATTACTGCATAAAAATACATATATACTTTTCTTGAAATTTAGAGAGTATGCAGGGTATGCCTTGTATCAATCAATCTCATATAAGGTGTCCATTTGGCTGATAAAAATTTTATGGATGAAGACATTTGTTAGTTTATGATTTTTTTTAATGTTTCTGTTAAAAGAACAAATAACAAGTGGCCCGGAACGGTATACCTAAATTGATTTTTAGGATATTTGTCGATCCGCAAAATGACATTCCCGCTAAAAAATCGCGTTTAATAAAACATTGCAAAAGTTTTTTATCTTCAGCCAAATGAGAAACTACAAAAGGGAATCAATTGGAAGTATACAGAGCACGTTCTTTGTTTTCGGACTTACTCGAAACATCTATCGACTACTCGCCTACCAGCTGCTTACTTCCTCTTTGTAAAACTATAGAGAAGATGGAAAAAGGAAATAATAAAAAGTCAAATGATTTGTTTCCTTCCTTCCTTCCTTTCTGTCCTTTCAGTAGAACATCCGCCTTCAGGCTAATGTTTTACTTATGAAATTTTCAGTTATGTTATGTAGAGGCGGACATGATTTTTTCCTCAATGCACAAATTGTCTCAATCCGCAAAAATAAGACTCATAAATTCTTTAGGGCACACGAAAAACAGTCTTGTAAAGTAAATTGAAAACAGTCATAATACCGAACACATTTAACTGACAACTGAAAATCGATCCATGGCCGTAGATTTCAAGAAATTTGAGAAAAATGTTTGAAGTTTCGTTTCGTTATCTAAAAATATCCGGCAGTTATTATTATAAGGAACCTTGCAAAATGTTACTTAACTAATCCATCAGACCCTTAGAAAGCCATTTCAATGTTTATTCATTATTCCATCCTCTTTAATTTCTCTCAGTCGCATTCGAGCGGCAGCTGGTTGCAATCTTTAATTCTTCCGTTGCATTGTCTTTGTTTTCGAAATTGAAAGTTGCTCGAGCGTGAACGCTGAGAAGCAAAATTTGATCGATTTATGGTTACGAATTGCTAAAATGGATCGACCACTTTGATTCATTACAGTAAAATACTGGATAGCAAAAATGCCTATTTAAATGTCAAAATCTTGGAATATTCAAGAAATTATAACTTTCTTTTTTTTGCAATGTGCATTTTTCTGTTTTTTGAGAAAATGGTATTGGGCTTTTGAATTATCCGCAATCAAGAACCATTCATTGCAGTCACATTTATTTGGAATGAAATTTAATTCGAAATTCAAATTTAATTTTGAAAGTCACGATCTTGCTTCTTTTGCAAACATACCAGTAACACGAGAAATTATCCTATAATTAAATTCCGTACTTCTCTTTTTACTGCAATATAAAATGGTGTTTACCGACCATTCGTTTTGAATTTTCCTTTTAATATGTTCAATATGTGTCAATATTATCTTATTTTTCCTTTCCCTTTAAAGTTTCCTTCGGAAAAACCATCATCAAAAGAAAGTCGTCTCAGAAACCGCGACGGCCAATTTCCCACGTTTTCTAGACTACATAAACAATAGAACTCTTTTCTTTAGTCTCCTCGTTGTACTCTGTTAGCTACGACTGACCTCTCCTCAGTTCCGTACTGGAAACCATATGATTCCCTAAAGTCTTCCTCAGATTCTACAAGATTCTCCTCGTTCTTAGAATAAATTTTAGAATTTAACGCATCTGGAATCGGAGAGGCATTTGTTCCCGCAAAGCATAAATGATCTCCAATTACATGACTTAAACTTCCACTGCAATCTTTGCATATTACGCGGAAATACCTCTCAGATAAAAGTCGTAACCGTTAATATCTTTGAACATATAAAATTATTCAAAATTATTCCGTGGACTTAGATTCCTAACAATTTCAAACAGTGTCTCACTGATGTCTCGTTATTGAAACATCTACAAGCTATTTGATCTTCCTTTCGCGTCCGACAAGGACGCGATGGAACTATAATAGGTCAAAAATATAAAGTCACTAAGCCATCAAACCGTCCATCCATTTTTCATCTTTATTAACTTTCCTAACTTCTACGATATCTCTTTTAAGGCTGAGGTATATTTCTTTCTTAAAGAGTTCATTTCGTTCAATTTTGATAACTTGTCCTCTTATAATCTGAAGCAGTTTAGTCCACCATAGCGTCTTGTTATTATATGGCAGAAGAGCAGAAGACAGCTTTAGGATTTGGCAAGAAACTGAGCAGCGAGCTTACAGATGCCCTGCCATACAGTATATCGGAGAAAAGTAAAACATATAGCACCTCTCGGCATCTGGATGATATTACTTTTGCTTTTCAATTTTTTTGTGTGCCAACGAGGTTAGAATATTTAATGGTACTTTGTTTTGATTTGATACTTATTAGCATGAATTGACAAACACCAAGGCATCTAGAACACAACAAGTGCTCAAAATGGTGTTTGTTTCATTCCATCTTCTTTTTTTCTTTCCCTTCAAATTACGCCTGATTAATGCATCTAAGTCCATGGAAAGCAAAGTGCTTGTCGGATTGTCTGCTTTACTGCTTGTCTCACTTCTTTGATTTTCCAACAGTAAAGAAACGGGTTCAAAGTGGAGTTAAAATATATTAAAATATTTGCTATTGCATTTATAATGACTACATGAGAAGAATAAGTTTTTCTATGAGAGATCACAATCAACATTATAAATTTTGGTACATAACAAACAGCTAATGCTAACTGCACCCACAGTGCACTGTTTACTGCCTTCCTGTATCGCGCCATGTTCATTGCATTTGGTTGGCACGGCAGTTGTTGAACATGATCTTGTACATGAGCCTGATGATGTCTAAGAGTGCGAAATATTTTTGTGTACGAGGCGATTGAGACCACTGAGCATGACGGTATAACTATAATTCTACACCAAACGGCTATTCGAGTATGCGAAATGGAAAATGACCCAGCGGCGACGGATAAGATCCAAAAAGAAGCTGTAATGATACATGTGCGCTTTAAAGTTACTATTTGTCTGTATCTTATTCCCATTAACAGAGCGAGAAGTCTGTCCACGCTTATGGCCGTCAACGTCAACAAAGACACTCCAGATAATACAAAGCCCGATATGATGACTGCGTCCCTTGCGTATCGACAAAGACTCCAATGTTCGTGAACCAAGGACATCCAATGAGTAGCAGCGAGAGGCTGAGTAGCAAGACCAACCAACAAATCAGTTGTTGCCAGACTACGATACAAGAGTTTGGACGGTGGATGAAGGGACGATTCCTTGTTAAGGGCAACGAGGATTAGAAAATTCCCAAGAAATGCTGTGATGGAGAGGAAAATGTTAATTGCTGAGAAAGAAATCGATTGTTGTTGAAACCCAACTACTAAGGAGGGGGAACATAGCAATACTTTAAATCCTTCCATTCCACCCACTGTTGAGTTTGTCGTTGTAATCATTGTGCAGCTCTTAAAACGGTTTTTCTCCTTTCGCTGCTGTTTTTCGGAACTGCTGGCAACACGGAATAATACTTGTTCACAGCAACCACCTGGCAAAGAATTAGTGAAATATTATCATTCTTTGTATCATCAACACTAAAAGCTTCTTTAATGTATCCTAATTGTTTTAAATTGGTTGAAAAAACTGTCTGTCGAGATTATTACATATTTATACATATACACCTGTCTTGAAATTTGGAGGGTATGCCTTGCATAAATCAACCCCATAAAAGGTGTCCCTCTGGCTGATAAATTTCATTCAAGAAAGCATTCTGAATGAGAGCTGATAAAAATTGTAGGAATAAAGATATCTGTTAGTTTATTACTTTTTTTAAAAAACCTTTCTGTAGATAAAAAATAGGAATTGGTCAGAAACGGTAAACCTAATTTGATTTTGATGATATTTGTCGATCCGCAAAATTACGTTCCCGCTGTAAAATAGCGTTCAATAAAACATTGAAAATTATGTTATCTTCAGCCAAATGAGAAACTACAAAAGCGAATCAATTGCAAGTATCCAGACTACATTCTTTGTTTTTGGATTTACTTGAAACACGATCTACGAATCACCGACCAGCTGTGTATCTCCTCTCTGTAAAAATATAGAGAAGTTGGAATATTGAAAAAAAAAAAAAAAAGGAAGAAGGAAATGATAAAAATTCAAACTATTTATTCATTATTAAATTATAACAGTCTTGAAATAAATTGTTATAGAACAGTTATAAAGGATTCAAAGTGGAGTTAAAATACATTAATATAATTGTAATTCCATCAATAACGACTTCATATGAAGAACAAGTTTTCCTATAAGTGATCACAACCAGCATTGTAAATTTTAGTACATAACAAAAAACTAATGCTAACTGCACCCACAGTGCACTGCTTACCGCCTTTCTATATCTCGCCATGTTCAGAGCAGTTGTTTGGCTCGGCTTTTGTTAAACATGATTTTGTATTTGAGCCTGATGATGTCTAAGAGTGCGAAATATCTTTGTGTACGAGGTGATTGAGATCACTAAGCATGACAGTATAACTATAGTACTATAACAACGGGTTATTCGAGTATGTGAAATGGAAAATGATCCCGGGACGACGGATAAAATCTAAAACGTAGCTGTAATGATACATGTGCGCTTTAAAGTTACTATTTGTCTGTATCTTATCCCCATTAACAGAGCGAGAAGTATGTCCACCTTATGGCCGTCAACGTTAACAAAGACAATGAGTATAATGCAAAGCTTGATACGTAAACCGCGTCCCTTGCGTATCGACAAAGACCCCATTGTTTGCAAACCAAGAACATGCCATAAGTAGCAACGAGAGGCTGGCTAACAAGACCAACAAACAGATTAGTTGTTGCCAGACAGCGATACAAGAGTTTGGACAGCGGACGAAAGGAAGTTTCCTTGTTAAGGGCAGCAAGGATGAGTGAATTCCCAAGAAATGCTGTGATGGAGAGGAAAATGTTAACTGCCGAGAAAAAAAATTGAGATTTGTCTTTCTTTCCCCACATCAGTGGGTGAGTACATGATTTCTCGATAATTAATCGTCTCTGTTTCGTGTGTTTTTGAATTAGTTGCCGCAATCAATCAGGTACAAAATATTACGTAACTACCACTAACACAACCTCCACGCAACTTTCATCTTTATTCGTCCCCAGATCTCCATCATTTCTCCCATTTTTTACCCCTTGTACCATTTTCCTGTCTAAACTGAAACATATTTCACTCCCCAAAAAAAAATATATATATCATATATACATATATATCATATATATATATATATATATATATATCATATATATATATATATAACTAACTGCAGACAGTACTGTTTCGGCCTTCTGGGCCTCATCAGTGCAGTGCTGATGCTAGGATGGAGGTAAGGCTATATAGCCGCCCCAAGTGATCTCACACGTGTGGTATCATCTAAGCCAGGCCAGAGTGCTCAAACTAGATAAACTAGTGAGCATGCATATATATATATATATATATATATATATATATATATATATCATATATGATATATATATATATATATATATATATATATATATATATATATCATATATGATATATATCATATATGATATATATCATATATCATATTAAACCCCTGAAGAGTGAAGCGATTCACGAAACAGGCTTGTCGGGAAATGTAGTTGCGTCGTTTTTTTCCTCTCATAATATTTATATATCATATATATATGTGTGTGTGTGTGTGATATATATATATATATATATATATATATATATATATATATATATATATGATATACGCTTTTAAATCAGAAGCAATGTTATTACTACGTTATCAATTCCTTTCTGGTGTCTATTTGGCAGCAAGATGAAAAACGTTCCCAATTTGCTCATTTCTTAGACGAGTTACAATGCATTAGGCAGGTGATTGTGTTCGCCAAATATATTTCCCTTGTCCTACCTTTCTGTTTTGTCTATTGAAGTTATTCAAAAACAAGATGAAAATCGATCGATTACTGGAGAATTACTTAAAACAAAGTTGAACGAACAATTTTGATAGACAAGATAAGAAACTGGATATCGGCCATTCATATCAAAATATTGAAATAACTAAGACATGTTTTTTTGTATTTATTCACATGATTTGGAAACATAGACAACATAGTTAAGTCAAACGTTCCGTTTGTGTAAAGTTATTTATTTACATGAGTTTTCAGTTAAACGATATTTTCAGTGTTATTTTCAGTATAACTCCATGTGAAGCAAAATGCTTATCTGATTTGTCTGTTTCACTGCTTGTCTTACTGCTCAGTGCCCAGTTGTTCAAAGGCCGTTTAACTCGGGTTAAGTTTTAATCTGGGTGTCTTTATTCCTTTCTTCAAAGGCTTACTTCAGATATTTTCTTCAATTCTTTTCAGAACATCCAGGCATCAAATTGTAGGCAAAAATAGATATACTGAATGTGCCTTTAAAGCTTTCAGATCTGAGGTCAGATTTCACGCTAACCCTGGGTTATCTTAACCTAGCTTTGAAGAACTTGGCCCCTGATCTTCCAGCAGTAAAGAAACAGGTTCAACGTGGAGTTTAAATACGGCACAACTGCCGTCATTCCGTAAATGACGACCATATGTGAAGAATTTTCTTTTACTATGAGCGATCTCATGGAACATTATAAAACGTGGTACATAGCAAACAACTAATGCTACGTGTACCCACAGGGCAATAATCACTGCCTCTTTGTATCGCGCAATGCATTACAGAATCGCGCCCATTGAAACACGTCGCACGGGAAAATGCAAATAAGCTAGAAAAGAGAAAGAGAGCATGCGTAACTTCACGCAGGCCTGTCAATCCGACTGTCAATCATGTAATCCCCCGTGTACGCAGTGTTCGAAAGTATTGTTTCTTGTGCAGACAACCGAAACGTAGCGCTTTTCATCGAAGAAGAATAGACGTAATTAGTGGCGTTATCTTGATTAGGTTATATTGTTTAAAAATCGGTCAGATGTAAAATTAAATTACCTTTCAAATGCCGGGTTTTCAATTTGTGTTAAGACTCAAATGCGGCAGATTTGCGAGGTTCGACCATCAACTTCGCCAAGAAAGCAAAACATCACAGAAATATTCCTTTTAGTAAAATTTCCGTACTGCCCCATACTATCGTAAAACAAATCTGTTTTCCCAATGGTAAAGTATTGTTTTTGTCACTCTATCCAAGAACTGAACGTATAATGTAGTGTGGGGATGTGCGGAATTTTACCTTTCTTTTTGGCCCGTTATTGCCGTCAGTTTCAGATAACACGTCGGTAGTCTAATTACTTTTCGAAAAGCTTAAGTATACGTTGTAGATTCCCGCTCCACGTAGGTGCACGCTCACGCTCATAAGCTTACGGATGAACACTTCACGCTCTTTTGATATGCAAACGCGGCCCTCGCTCTTTACCGACGAAAAGAGCATTTCGTCACTTTGAAACAATGCTAATTGCTCCAATTGTATCTCCATTGTCTCTAAACGGACGCAAAGCGAAATTTTACAACTCCCGTTTGGGAATTTGTCAATTCAGATCTAAAGCGACCGAAGTTGGCGGTGAGCGTTTGCAACCTCATTCCTAGGTCATTGCGCCCGCAAAGCATCATGGGTACCCCACTTTTCTCGGGCGACGCTTTTCAATGGGCGCGATTCCGTAATGTTAAGTGCACTGGGTTGGCTCGGCTGATGTTGAAAATGATCTTTTATTTGAGCCTGATGAGGAGACTCTTACACTAATAAAATGCTTAAAACGCTTTTTTAAAAATAATTTCTTTTAATCGAGTTTTCGTCTTACTTTCCTAATCTTAAAATAACTTCACGGGATACAGTAGTCCTAGTAACATGTAGTAACATGTTATGTTATCGAGGGTTCCTCAGCTGCTAGAAATCTGGACACTAGTTAGACGAAACATCTATTTTTATCTCAGGTTGTCAGCGGTATATATAAAAAGCGAGCACACGTGGATGTTCTTCAGTCATCGAAATCAAACACAATATGCCGGTCGACAAGATAATCCCCGAAACGGGTCAAAAATGGCCAGAAAATGTGGGTATTATTGCGATGGAAGTTTACTTTCCTTTTACATGTGTCAACCAGGAAAAATTGGAAGAGTTTGATGGCGTTAGTAAAGGGAAATATACGATTGGTTTGGGGCAACGAAACATGGGTTTCTGCGGAGACCGCGAAGACATCAACTCGATGTCGCTTACGGTTGTTCACAAACTGATGGAGAGAAACTCAATCGATCCAAATGATATCGGCCGGCTTGAAGTTGGAACAGAGACGTTGATCGACAAATCGAAATCTGTGAAAAGCTTTCTGATGCAGCTGTTTGAGGAGAGTGGTAACACAAACATTGAAGGGATCGATACGACCAACGCTTGTTATGGTGGTACACAAGCGCTCTTTAATTCAATTGCGTGGATAGAAAGCAGTGCGTGGGATGGTGAGTTTTAAATTTATTGAACACTGAAAATTAAAGGAAAGAATGTTGTTTGATTGAGCTTTAGACTTTTATTAAGTACAAAGGTCGATCATTTCATTCCGAGTTGTCAGGTTTCAACTTGCAGTCCTTGCGGATTCAAAGTTCTCAAACTAAAGCCCAGAGCTTTTTTTTACAATATCACATTATGGCTTCATTAGAAAGCGAAGAGACTGTCTCGCTTAGAAAATGTAACTAAAGAAAGCAATTAAAATAATGAAAGCCTCGGGAAAGCCTTTTTTTATCGACACTAGTTGGGACGTAGATGAAACTTCTGAGTAAAACTTATGTTCGTACGATAAGTGCTGTCATAAGCACTTTCGAGTGTGCCATCGTGATTGAATTAATGACCTAACAAAGACTTCCGCTGATTATTTTAGCTTCATCTTTTGACCCAACATGCCCCGGCAAACACATACGGATATCCGCTGATATTGTCTGAATATTATTTCCCAATGTTGAAACATGATAATTCAATTATTTTTCAGACTTCTCAGGTACAGTGTTGTCAAGTTTATGTAGACCATTCAGTGTTGCTAATCACGATTTCTTGGTTCATTCTAGTAGAAAATGAAATGAATATGTATTTCTTAGTATATTAATATCTATGTAAATATGTATGCTTATAATCAATTGGATATTTTTGCTGATGTGTAACTGCTTTTAAATGTGTCATTTGGCTGAACAGTCAAGAAAAAGCCATGTGGCTTTTGCACTCACTTGGCTATGTTGCAAAAACTATAAGAAAACATCTATATATATATATATATATATATATATATATATATATCTTTATTAATTGTGAGTGTCTTGTTTTGATTTTAAAACTAAAGGAAGTTTTTATCATAGAATCTTTATGTGGTCGTCCCTTTCCTACCTGTCTACCATGTCTTATCTAGCTTGACACAAAAGTTTTGAGATTTTCAACACGTAACGTTCATATGTTAAAATACTTATTGATAGAGTTTGATCCAGCCAGATGGTAAAGTACTTGGCTCTCAGTCATAATGCACAGACTTTTCAATCCTAAAGTCATGATTTTGAGCCAAAAATGTACTAGCCCAGCCTTCCCAATCATTCTCTAAGTCTCTACTGGTCGTATTTTTCATGTCTTTTTCTTTTTGTAAAATTTCATGTAATAATCTACTCTTTTTTTAATGTAATGAAGTGGAGGAAATGATAAAAAAAATCAAAAACAAAACAAAACAAAAAAAAACATTCTCTATGTGGCACAAAAAATATGCCTGTGTACTTATCTTTGGACAGTATCTGTTTCTTAAAGTGATAAGTTTTGGTTTCAAGAGTTTTGCTCTCAGGACAGATAAGTCCACATACAAATATTCTGTCATATTTCTTTACAAAATGGTGGCTATCATTTATCACCAGTGTACTTTTGAAATGTTCATTATTACTGTTCAGTTGGGCACACATGTGGGGCTGAAGTAGGCCATGTAATTTTTTACTCTCCCACACAAGCCTGACTCCTTCTTTTGGTTTGATGCACAGGTCGACTAGCTGTTGTTGTTGCTGCTGACATTGCTGTATATGCAGCTGGCAATGCACGTAGCACTGGTGGAGCAGGAGCAGTTGCTATGCTGGTTGGACCAAATGCTCCTGTGGTTATGGAACGAGGTGAGTTGACTTTTAATCTTTAAACTACTGTGAGTGACCAAGGCAGAATTTCTCCTTACTATATCTGTACAGTATCATGTAAACAAGTGATGAGAATAAAGAAAAATATCAATTATGGGCTTACTAATTGATCCTATACTGAATTCTCCAAACTGACATAATGAGAATCATTTGTCAGACAGTAAGGAGAATTACTAATGAGATCTTGGGAGTTAAAGGGTTAACCCTGACATTATTGTAGGTTACATAATTGAACACCACTTAATCCTTTAAGCCCCTAAGTGTGACCAGAGTCAAATTTCTCCTCACAAGATTACCCCCCAAATGACACATTTAGGTCACAAGAATAAAGGAAATGATCACCAGCTAAAGAAGCTCTTGATTGTTAAACAAATTCTCCTTGCCAGCCCATTAGGAAATGTGTAGGAAGCAGTATGGAGAACAGGTATTTTGATGTTAGAGTGTAAAAGGTTAGGGGGATGCAGTGTCAGTAGCTGTTAATTTGCAAGAAACAGTGGGATCTAGAGAAATCCACCAAATGGAGGAGGGGAAAGTTGGTGAGGGAGCATTTTCTGTGATCTACTGATGCAAAGACCCACAGCAACCTGGAATATATCTGCTAACTATATGATAGAAAAGGCAAAATGTTGTTGATGGTGACTTCATCTATATGTTTGTCATCAATGCATCGTAAGGAAGAACTGATCAAACTTCATGTGTTATTCAGCTTATCATTTGATGTCCAATATTGTAAGCTTTTGAATCAGCTGGTAGTTAATTCTAGAAATTTTTTACACTGAACATATTAAAAAGGATTTAGGGGTTTTATAAAGAATTGTTTTATCATACAGAAATAGAAATTAAGGAAGACAAAGTGCTGCCCATTTTTCATGGGATTTATTGGAAGGGTCATGTGCCCTTGAGAATTGCATTGTACAGTGTGTACGTTAAGGATTAATTTCAAGTATTTTCTGCGTAGATATTCTGTTTATATCCATATTTTAGGAATGTGACTCTTTTAGATATTAGAAACATATTCTACTTTTTAATTCTTTTTTTTTTTTATTTCATTACATGACCAACTAGGTTATTAATTAATTTGTGAAGATGTCATTTGTGAAGGTCCCACTGAAAATCGCCTCGGCAAGTTGAGGTTGCTCATTAGATATATGACGATCATAATGATAGTCAATATTATTATTATTATTATTATTATTATTATTATTATTATTATTATTATTATCATTATTCTTATAAATTACTTATTTACCATTTCCTTCATTGCATTAGGATTGAGGTCAGTTCACATGCAGCATGCATATGATTTCTACAAGCCAAACATGTCCTCTGAGTATCCTGTTGTTGATGGCAAACTCTCAGTTCAATGCTACTTTAATGCACTGGACCAGTGTTATAAGAGATACAAAGAGAAAGGAAAGCAGCTCTGTCAAAAGGCATCATTTACACTGGATGATATCGATTATGCTGTGTTTCACACTCCTTTCTGTCGGATTGTTCAGAAATCACTGGCCCGGTTGATGCTTCAGGATTTTCTTGCTGACATTGGGTGTGAGAGTTCTGAGAGAGAAAAATATTCTGATTTAGCAAAATTTAGGTGAGTTGTATGTCACTTGTTACTGTCACACTCATGTAACCATAAACACCAGCTGCCAGTTGTATAAAGGGCGGATAATGCAATCCAAGTGATAAATCACCATCAAGCAGATAAGTGATAGCAAAACATATAGCGTTATCCGCCGAATAGAGATTTATCCAATGGATAGCGCTATCCGACCTTCGAACAACAGGGGCCAGAAGAATAGAGCAAATTTTTAACCGAGTGTCGAAAATAATCCGCGATTGCATTGGTTTTTGCTTTAATTCGCTCTTTGATTGGTCCAGGAAACTCGCGCCATTTTCTCAACCAATCAGATGCAAAGCTAACACCAAGTGCGAGCTGGTTGCCTGCGTTTTCCCGCGCTCTAGGCAGTTTGCGTGTTTTAACTCTGAGCTCTCATTGGGGCTCTTCAGGGTTCTTTCCTTTTCATTTGATTGGCTGTTATCTCTTTTTTTGGTTTGGTTTTACTACACTCAATCGAAAAGCGCGCTACTGAGAATAACTTCTTTCTTTATCTGAAGACCGCAGTTAGAGGTTAGCTTCTCTCTTATTCTCTTCCTTACATTCTGTTCACGTAATGTATTGTTCAGTTTAACAATAAGCAGACATGCCTATTTAGCAGTTCATAACAACGATCATCTAGGGCTCATTTGTCTCTCATTCCCTTTCATGCAGAGATGTCAAATTGGAAGAAACGTTTCAAGACGAGGGTAAAGCCAAGGAAATCGAGAAAGCGTCAATGAAATGTAGTAAAGATGCTTACGACAGAAAGACAGCGCCATCTCTGTGTATTTCTCGTAACGTTGGAAATATGTATACACCTTCACTTTATGGTTGTTTAGCTTCCCTCCTGTTCAGGTAATGGCCAGCGTCGAGTCATGAAAACTAGGAAACATATTCAATATTGTGTTATGGTGATTTGACAAGAAACTAGATCGATATCTACATTCAAGAACATAAAAAGCGCTGCACAGGCCACTTGTCATGTGATCACAAACGACCAGTGCAAGGCTACAACCAACTCCTTGACGGCGATATCCGTCGCGCTAAAAAAAAAATTAACGAAAAAAAAAGCGAAAAATGATGTTAGCGCGCCGCGCAGAACTTTGGCAGAGATAAGGACGTACTGCGCGGCGCGCTGACATATTTTTTTCCGATTATTTTAATTATTATTATTATTGTTATTATCGTGATTATTGTTATGTTATTATTATTATTTTATTTGCGCGACAGACTTCGCCAGGAAGGAGGAACTGCTTATATTCTAGATTAACTTGCTACGTTAACTTTTCCGTCTGTCTGTCAGTCTGCATGTCTGTCTCTGTAAGTGCGTGTGTTTCTTCGTAGAACTGTTTGGCTTTTTGTTGGTGAGTTATTCCGTCAAGCTGTTATTTTGTCTGTCTGTGCGTCTGCCTGCCTGCTTTTCTGTCTCTGTTCAGTCTCTGCTCATCTAGAACTCAAAGAAAATGACACCATAATAATTCTTGATAGAAGATCTGTAAGAGATTTAACACCTGATCCTACCCGCTTTAACTTACAGTTTTTATGAAACATTTTTCTATTTTTGACGGATGACAGTTTGTGTGAATTTCTGCTTTCCTGTTTATATTTACAGATTAAACAGCGTTCTCTTTGTACCCGAGCAAATTCGTCTTGACAAAGTTCTCTGGTTATCTCCCTTTTTTTTATTTTTAGCGAATCGCTCGATGAATTGGCCGGCAAACGAGTGATGTTGTTTTCCTATGGCTCTGGACTCGCTTCAGCCATGTTTTCGTTTCGAATCTCAGACGATTTTGGACCCAGTTCCCCACTGAACACACTGGTGACGTCACTGAAGGATATCCCAGCACGCTTGGCGTCCCGGAAAGAAGTGGAACCCGCCGAGTTTCTGGAAACTCTCAAAATACGCGAACATACTCATAACAATAGCAGTTACACGCCGATCGGCTCTGAGGAAGATTTATTTCCAGGGACTTATTATTTGACGTATGTGGATGACAAGTTTCGACGAACCTACCAGCGAAAAAATAATTCCTCTAATGAGGGGAGCTGTATGGTTGTTTAAAGGGGATTTATGCTTTGGAGTCCAGATGATTTTAATCACTTTTAGTATCTATAAAATTGTGACACTTACGGCGTTTTGAGATTCCAAAGAGTAACCCTCTTTTTTTTCGACAGTTGTCTTCGAATTAGGGAAAACTTCGAGCGGCACTTTGAATCGTGCTCAGCAGCCCGGCCACTTTCTTGTGACGTAATCTAGTCTGCTGTAGACTCCCGAATTTGATTTATTATTATTATTATTAATATTATTATTATTATTACTTTGCAATAATTAGAAGAGTAACTATTTGTGAACCTAGCGTTGCGATTTACTAATTTTTTTTTTCCAATTTGCACGCCATAATCGAATTATAAGCACATCCAAAACAATTTTGGATCTTTACAGTCTCTGTTTGAAATCTCGGAACGCCGCAAGGATTTGATTCTATATACATATTTTAAAGTGGCGGAGTTAAAAATGATGGTTTGTGGAACACAATTCCATTAACCAGAGCAGATTTTAGGTATACGTGCTTCATGCAAGTAATTTTGAAAAGTTTGTTACATAATATGAAACCAGAGGATGTCTCGAAACTTATTTTTTTAGGTCCTCGTTGTTAACGCTCGTGCAAGTGAATGGGGAATGTTTCTCTCCTAAATTTTATTTATAACGCTGATCTCGATGATGTGTTTTTTATGTGAAATTGTTCGTCGAAATACAGCGTTATGATTTACCTTCTCCGTGTGGAGGTCACTGCAAGCAGTAATTGCTTTGAAATTAACAGTTTAAGTGTTATTTGGCGTTAATTAGCCTTTTTTTTCTTTCAATTGATGTAATGAAAAGAGTGAATTGCCGCTAAAACGGTTACCAACGTCATAATCATAGGGGAAATACTTCATTAGACTTCTAACCGCGAAGTCACTAATTAAATTAGTGACAATTTATTCAAAAATGACAAACTCGAAGAGATATTTTGCTGAGTTGTTGCAGTTTGTGAAGGGTGTAATTGTGGATGGCTCGAATCTTCTTACCCACTTGAAATTTAATGGTAACAGTTAAAGTAAACGTAGTAAATAAGTGTAGTATAACTTTGAATAACCTCCCCTTCCCGCTCAACAATGAAAATATGAAGTGAATGTCTTTTTTTTCTTTTAAATTAAAAATGTTGATATTTTGAGTTAAATTTACCGGCCATTAATTAGTTAGCTGCGATCTGATTAATTAGAGAGGAATCTTACAATTAGTGCAAAGCCTATCTAAGACATTCCTTTTAGCTAATTGTACAGAATTAAAATTGAGTTGCAAATCATTTGGATTTCATTTTGGGACATAGTGAGGAAGTTTCTATCATAATTTTCACAATGAGCGAAAGAAACGACACCAATGTCGTCCGTACGACGAACACAGCGCCGACTTGTGATCAGTTTTCACATTTCTATCACTTTAATTCCGAAACTTTACGAAGCGTTGCCAAGGAACAGACCGAACCACATGATCGCCAGGAGGAGTTACAGCAATTTACCGAGGATCAAACGGAAAAGACTAAACAGAAGAAGCAAGCTGGAATACTCACTTGGCTGCGAAAACGTGTTTCGTTGGACTCCGAGTCTGAGGTACGAACGTGGTTGACAGCACCCATGGGCACTGCTCACAACAGAACTTCGAAGGAAGTAAAGGACAACGTTATAATCACTCAAGTGAAGAGAATGCCCACGTACCGTTGCGTCTCTTTGCCTCCGGGCTGCATTCCAACAGAAGTTTTACTTGTCGCGGAAGGAACAAGTCACGTCGAATTGGATCCGAGGTCAGAAAGCGTCTTCGACTCCAAAAGCACCAGAAACGAGAGAGGAGACATTCAACAGCGTGCCATTGTCGTCTCAAAGGAACAGAGGAACGAAGAGTTTTTGCCATTTAAGGTTTTGAGAAATAACTGGGTCAGTCCAAATTAATGAACTGGAGGCGAGTGAGGGTATTTCTTCAAACTGGGGATACAAAACCCTTTTCTTGTTAATCATATCATTAAAGAAAGAAATAAGCATGTTGGTGAATTTTCCATAGCTCTAGATCTCTAATCAGTTCACTATTGTTAATATTTTCTTTGTTCCCGTACTTTTATTTAACGCAGAGTCAGAAAACCTCCAATTTTTTTTCACAGCAAAATTAAAATCGCAGATATAGGACTACAAAATCCGTTGGTTAAAAAAAAACAAAACACAACACAACAACAACGAGAAACACAGGTTCAAAAAATGAAAACAGCGAACAAAGTTCAAAAAGCGAAACAAACAAGCCGAGTAGTTGTGTGGGGAGTAGGGGTGGAGATCACTTTGCTAGAAAGAAAATTCCTATCGTATAGGGATGCTTCAACCTTACATTAAGTCTGACAAAGCATAGGAAAAAACCTTTCCTCATTCTACTAGAACGGCGTTTTGGTTTACAATTTATGATTAATCTTTTATTCAGATATCCTTGACTTAAATAGCTTTCTCGTTTTTAAATATCTATTTACAACAATATACAGCCATCATAATATTTCAAAAACTAAGCAATGAACACTCCCCTTTCACCTTAGATTTTGGAATAAGACATTTCTTTAGCATTGAATTTGTACACCGCACACATTTATACCATTTAACTTTCTTTAAACATTTTTACAAAAATCATTTCATAATGAGTCAAGCTAATCTTATGATTAAGAACTCGTTAAATGTAAATAATTCTTAAAGAAAATTTCTTTAATATGTATGAGCTGAGAGTAATATCAACCGCAGTAGTATTAGTAATAATATTAATAATCATAATAATAACAACAACAATAATTATCATTATTATTATAATAAAATCAATACGTAGAATGGTCTTGAGTATTTCCTGCAACGGAACGATCCGAAAATTCATTTAATGGTCGTTACAAGTCGCCCCGAGCGCTTCTTGCGGCTTGTTGTTTGATATGGGCGTATGAGCTTTGATATTCTCCGAGATGGCGTTCTTTAACCTGGTTAAGAATCCTTCTCTTTGGCCTTCGGATGAAACACTTAGACGGACGCGCAATGAGTCCAAAAGCTTGTCTAAGAGGTCCAAGTTTGCAGATGCACCAAATCGTCTGCTGAATTGAACACGGCTGAAAATGAGATAAGTGATGACAGAAGTCAATCAAGAGCATTTTGTAACTGCAATTCAAAACCTAGGTTATCACGACAGGTCAATTACAACAAAAGAAAACATCACAAGGAGCCGATGATAACTCAGATGAACCACAAGCAAACTCCTCGAAGCGCGGGAAATCGCGGGTGACCAAGTTGAGATTGATTTCGCATCTGATTGGTTGCGAGAGTGGCGCGAGTTTTCTGAACCAATCAAATAGCGAAGGAAAGCAAAACCATTGCAATCCCAACACAATTGAAACTCGCTCAATCTAATGAAAATTTTTTACAAAATAGTTATATTGCAGACAAAGTGTTCTCCTATAAAATCATCGGAAAGTTTCATACAATAGGACGTTGTTTCAGCTCGTAAAGTGCAGTTAGAAAAAGAAAAAAAATCTCACAATGGATATCTCCTGTAGTCGTCTGCGATGTTCCTCACTTGTTCGACCGTATCATCTTCATCGGCCTCGTTTCTGAACACCTCGTAATCAAACTGATACGGCAATCTATACTGGCCAGCCGACTCCCACTCGTCACTGATTGTCAAGCATCTTATTTGTGATTGGTTAGACAGATTGCTGTAATTGTACGGGCTGACAATTATTCCAATGAAGGGTGCTCCGCCCTTTCCAAACCATTCCTGTTCACAGAAAGAATAAATTTTAAAAATATGAAGATATCTGGTTGTCTACTAAAGAAATAAACTAGCCCAGTTCAAAGGTTGAATAACACTATTTACTAGACAAATCTCAATTCGGTGGATAGCGCAGCACGTTTTGCCATCACGTATCCGCTGGATCGCGATCTATCCGTTGGATAACGTTATCCATCCTTTTTACAACTGGGCTCTGACCTTTTGGCTGGGTGGTCCGGGATCGAGACAATTTTCGGGTCATGGGGATGGGATGTTGGATGTTGGGGGGGGGGGATGCTTCAATGCCGTTTCATAACATCGTTTAACCCTAGTCTGCCGGTTTGGAAAAGAGAAGTAGTTTTCCTAGGTGAGTGTGCAAAAGGTATGGCATTAAGCAATGTTAGCTCTTTGAAAGGGGTACCTCTTACAAATCTTTTTAAAAAGAAAAGGTAAGGAGATAGGCTACGAATACCCCTGCTTTTCCCTCCCTATAGGTAGACTCCCATGCCAAGCAAGGACAGAAAGAGTGGAGCAAAAACAAGAAAAGACGTTACTTTTTTCTCCTACCCCCGAGAAATTCCATCGAACTGAAATACCCCCCCCCCCTTTCAAATCCTACCTAGCCCCATTTACGAAATCAAGAGTTACCTGAAATTTTGCTTGAGTTTCTATGTCTCGCACGGAGGGAATGGGAGCGAACGTGGGATGAGAATGGTACCAGCCCACCACAGCCAATCCTCGGAGCGCTAAGTCTTCAGAGGCCTGCGTTTGAGATACGGGGTCCATTTCACACTGCAGTCCTGTGCTTAAGCTACGACAAGGAATCGCCTTGGAAACCTACACGAGCAAAACAATGAATAAACGGTTGAGACCATTTTTGCAACAGATGCGATCGATCAGTTTTCAAGTTTGTAAGGAACATAACTGACAACTCGCCTTCAATACTCTCGAGTCATGTGAGTAATGTCCTCCAAGCAGACCTATCACCTCAGTGGTTGACATGTGCGCATGCGTGTCCATGACCACCAAGGTCTCTGATTGGATGTGAACATCAAAAGGCACAGCACCAAGTGAAGGAAACTTCCGGCAGGGAACGAGTAAGAACGGATCGTACGAGGGCTTGCTTCGGGAAGGTCTTTTCCTGGGGACTGACGGGGAGCCCTTTTCGTTCAAGGATCCATTGGGTGAAGCTTCTTTGTCAGGAGACAAGTGCTGGAAATTAAAGTTTTCAGATAAAAAACAAGTGCAAAATTTTAAGTTTAAAGAACACAAGAACACAACGCAAAGGCCTCCCCTGGTCTCTAACCCAGGCCTTTTGGGCTCTATATTTGACCACCGCGTGTAAAATCCTCCAAGAGTAAACATAGTTCTTTAGAAAAAAGGCCACAAGATACCTGTATCGTCATCCCTTCAGCTTTACTCGGGTCGATCCAGTCTCCCTCTTCATTCCTCTGTCGCTTTCTCCTCGGTCTGAGTGAATTTACCCAAGATTCCATATGAACGTTTACCTTTGCATCTGTAACCTCGTCTTGCTGTCGGACGCGAGGAACTGGTCTATCCAAACAACCTTCGTTTATAGCCCCAATATCTTCTAAAAATGCGTGAACTCTTCCGATAGAGTTGACATCGCCGCAGTTTCGAAGCCCACTCCGTACCGCCGTTTTGAAAAGGAAATTCGGTTTAGTTTTTTCCCACATGTCGAGAATGTAGTTGCGGATTTTCATATACCGCTCTGGTGTCTTTAGAGCACGCCCCATGAAAAATTCCACATTGTGATCTTTCTCTAAGTCCTGTATAACATTTCTGTCGATAGTGATTGGTTTAAGTGAAGTCACGTCAGCCCCAGGCTGCTCCCGGTCTAAAGAGTCTATCAGTTCAGAGCTAGTCACTTCACCACTTGTTACTGCTTCCCAGTCTCTAGCAGATACATCACCTTCTTTTTCACTTGCGACTAGCGCTCGAGAATTGTGGCCTGTATCTTTATTTTGAACACAATCGTTGTCCGCAATTACTTCTAAGCTCTTAGCAAGTCCGTTTGGAAAACACTGCTTCTCTAGAGATGATTCATCTTCACATTCATTTGAAAAACGATTTCCATATTCCACACATAAACGATCATAGCTCTTCCCCTCTTTAAATTTGGTTTCGTTTAAAGAAGCCATCTCCAGGAATGGTTTTGATAAAGATGAAGAAGTTCTATTTTCAGACAGCGATTTTTTATCCAAATTCGGAGAACTTCTGACATCGATAGCAGAGATACTGGCCTCTGTTTTCAAAGAGTTTGGCGACATATTTTCTGGAAGGATAGTGACAGGATTCTCTTCCAAAGTAATCTGTTGGTTTTCTACTTCTGCAGCGTGAACCAGGGCCGAATAAACAGCCTCGGGACATGATGTCGTTTGACCTGCAGTAAAGCGAATTCATTGAAATCAAAAAAAGCTCGTAAACGTGTTAATAGCGCTATGTTTCACGTATGTCGTTATGAGAAGAGTAAAGGAGGATTAAAACGAGGAAATAATTGGACGAGAAAATATAAGAACGATAAGAGATTAATAAAAGGGGAGACTGAGACGAGAACAGATTGGGATACAAAAAATTAGGATTAACCCTAAGATTTGTATTGGTGAATACGGGAATGAATACAAACTAAGACGAGAGGAGAAGGGGAACGAGAATAGATTGTGACGAGAGGAGATGGGATTCAGAATAGACTGGGAGGAGAGAAGAGGGGGACGAGAACAGATTGGAACGAGAAGAGATGGGAACGAGAATGGATTGGGACGAGAGGAAATAGGAGCCAGAGTAAATTGGGATGAGAGGAGAAAATGGAACGAAAATGTAATGGGACGAGAGGAAGAAAAACAACAGAAACGAGTAGATGACAGGAAAACAAAATTTTCCTAAGAGAAGGGAAACAAGAAATTTGAGAAAAGCTATTATTATAGTCAGGCACTCATCCTAACGCGATAATTGCTATCTGCACTTTAAATTTACGCCTTCAGAAGAATGACTTAAAGAGAAAAAAAAAAAAACACTGTTTTCACCAGTAAATTTTCATAACAATACTGAATATTTCAAATTACCGGGAATTAAATGAGTATCTGACTGTTCGCTATCAGATCCGTCCACGTCCACCTCAATATCTTCGTCATCAGATTCATCCTGTGCCTTGTCCACGACAACTGTAGGAAGTACAGATGTAGAATGGATCACTGGATCGTCTTCCGAAATGATATTGTCATCTAGGACTTGCTGTATTTGTACTTCAGAAACGAAAATAGTTTCATTGGACTGTCCTTCTTTAGCTGCTCCTGACTGTGCGAAAGTTTTATTCTGCAGAAATGAAAAGGAACATTGTTCCTTTAGTTGAGCGGAGAAGGGCAGAGCAAGCGCCAAGCGCAAGGTGGACAGCGGAGAGGAAGGGAAAAAACAACAACTTCGGCGGCTTTTATTCAGCTTGCACCCTGGTCAAAACTAGACAATAGATCTGAAGGTCTACGAGCAGACTAGTCGTTTAGCTGTGTTGTAACTGCTTGTACCAACGAACAACTCAGAAAAAAAAATACAGTTTGCAGTAACTCTAGTTGATGGATTACATTACGTACGAGCATATTTTTTATTCCAAGCAGTGCGCGTGTTTCACGCGTGCAGTGCGTGGGAATTGCATGCGCGTGAAGCGCGTATAATGCTGCGGCACACGGTACCTTTTGTCTAAAATATTGCTTAGCATAATTCTTCACTTGCAGAGCCGTCCGTGTTTCAATCATGCTGGCGATCTTTGTCCAACTTCGGCCATACAATTCCTACAGCAACAAATCACTTTGCTATCAATTTTTATATTTGTTATCAACAACAAAGATTGTATTCTAGATAAAGCACTTGGACATATACACAGCATATCACTTAACCCTGTAACTCCCAAGATCTCATTAGTAATTCTCCTTACTGTCTGCCAAATGATTCTCATTCCGTTATTTTGGAGAATTTGGTATTGGATCAATTAGTAATCCCATGATGATATTTTTCTTTATTCTCATCACTTGTCTGAATGATATTATACAGATATAGTAAGGAGAAATTCTGTTCTGGTCACTCATTGGAATTGAAGGGCTGACATGATTTCAAAGACATGGCGTTTCAAATTCTAAAACCTTACCTCAACACAACACTTTATGAGTGTGGGCAAACACGACAGAAGTATGAAAAAACCCAAGGGAAGATGACTTAAAGACGATTACAATAATTAACAAGAGGTGTGACAGTGTACCTGGATAAAAAACCAAATTCTCTTAACTAAAAGGAGAACAATTGATCAAGTTTTGAGAGTAGAACTCCCTCAGTCTATAAGTACTTTGTAGTATACTCTAAGAAATAAGTACAAAATTTACATGGTCAATATGTCATTTAAGAAAGAAGCCTCTATTATCTCTGAATAACACCATGATTATATTTATTAAAGATATCTATTTACTATAATTTAAATTTACAAATGTTTATAAATGGAGTACTGTTGTATTAAGTCCATGTAGGTCCACACCAGCTCTACTCTTTTCAATTTTTAACCTACTGCAAATAAAGAATTGATTTTGATTCTTGAGTAAACTTACCAATCCTTGTTCAAAGAGTTCTTGTTCCTCAATTGTCCAAGGTTTTCTGTGAGTTGCAGAAGGTTGTTCCCTACAACAACACAGTTTTCAAAAAAGATAGAGCATTGCTTATGTGGATGACATAATGCTTTAACCATTCAGGAATCAGGAGGTTCAGGTAAAATTTTTTGGTTTCTAAAATTCCTCCTGACCTAACACGTCCAAAAAGCTGATTTATGTCTGCACAGTTTTAGTACAAGACCAAAATATTTGTAAAATGAATTTAAAAAAAAAATTGAAACACATCAAGACAGAAGGTTTCATCAATTTGTTACATGTAAATCAAGATATCCTAGTTGAAGCTTTTTTTGAAATAACTTTTACCTTTTGGGGTTCAACTTGGTGATGCCCTTTTTCGCATTTGAATTTGAATTCCTTGAAGAAAAAAAATGTTTAAAATAATTATTATTATCTAAAAGTATTGATTTTAATTGCAATCTACTTCAAAAAGTTATCACAAGTTGAATTTTGGAATCACTTTGTAACCCATTATCTCCCATGAGCGATCAAGACAGAATTTCTCCTTACAATATCAATACAATATCAAGCAGAAAAGTCATGAGAATAAAAAACAATGTCAATTATGGGATTATAAGTTGATTAAATACTGAAATATTTGAAGTAACAACATAAAAATTGAGAATAAAGGTAAACACAGACCAGCATGGACTCCCCATGTGGTTTTTGTGGTCACGTCACATCAATGCCTTATTATAGTTTTGCTCTCACTAGCGTGTCTTTAACCCTTTAAGTCCCACTAGTGACCTAAACAGACTTTCTCCCTACACTATCAGTACAATATCAAGTAGACAAGTAATGAGAATAAAGAAAAATATAAATTGGGGGATTATTAGTTGATCCAATTCCAAATTCTCCAATCTAACATTATATGAATTGTATGACAGACAGTTAGGAGAATTACTAATGAGATCTTGGGAGTTACAGGGTTAAGGGATTTCCCCATTTTGTGATAGACGATCTGTAAAAATTTTTTTTCAGTAAGGGCTGATTGTGTATCAGACTCCAATGTTCCATCAATATATATTTTTTTAATTTTTAACAGCAGAGTAGTACATTGTGAAAAATGGCAATAAAAATTTGTGACCTTTTGGCTTTTGTGTAGGCAGTATGGCAAATTACTTATCAGATCTGGGATTGATAAGGGTTAAATTTCTACATACAAGAAAGCAAAGTATAACGCAGTTGGTTCACTATAACTAGGGTAAGAATAGATTAATATGTTTTTTTGGTGAACCAGAGGTGAATAAGTAAGGAAGCCTATAAAAGTAAATACCACAACCTGGTGGCAATCAGCATTTTTTATTGAGGTAAATAATCAAATAAATGTTATACCTTCCAACACAAGTTTGTCTTTTCTTCTCCCCTGCAAAATTAAATACAGTACATTAATATGGTTACTGCTGTAAAAACAAACACACAAACAAACAAACAAAACAATAAAACCAAACTAAATTCAAAATCAGTGTCCATGCCCCAACCTCAACCAAAACCCCCCGAATTTTGCAGAACATTTTGAAATTCTGTGCCTGTTTAAAATCAAAAGATTATAATTCAGTAATAAAACTAATCGCATGCCTTACCTGTTGGTATCTTGTCCAGTTTGATTGGTGTTGACCTGTAAGCATACATTCTACAATTCAAGTTAAGGAGCAACACTGTATATTAAAAGGAGATATATATAAAAATAATTCTCCTGTTGATGTTCAAAAGTCTGCATTCTTGGAAAAGGAAATGAAATGAAGATAGTTTGTGTTGTTTCTGGTTAACCCTTTAACTCCCAGGATCTGATTCTTAATTCTCTTCTCTGGCTGCTACACAGTTCCTTGTAGGATAGTTACAAGAATTTGGTGTTTGATCAAGTTAAAAACTTCTACCTGATAAGGTTGAATATTCTCATGACCTGTTAGCTGGATAATGTGTAGATGTTATAGGGAGAAGTTACATGTTAATCACTTTTGGGAGTTAAAGGGTTAAATAAATTATACACAATGTAAGCCACGACTTCTAAATCCTCTTTACTTCACTTCTAAAAAATTGAAGCCCGTACAACAAAAATAACACTTAAATTCAGAACCATATATCTCCAGTCTCCTAACCCTTCCACCCCTAAGAGTGACCAGCATCTAATTTCTCCACACAAAATCACCCCTGAATCACACATTAAGTTCATGAGAATGAAAGTAATGATCCCTGACTAAAGAACCTCTTGATTATTACACAAACTCTCCTTGTCAGCATCTTAGGAAAAGTATAGAGATCAGTATGGAGAATATGCATAATGATATTAAAGGGTTGATTCTTGCACTTAACCTGAGATCTTTCCCATGATTCTCTATACTATCAGCTATATGTTTCCCTGTATATTAGTAGAGAGAAGTTCATGTGTGATCAAGGAAACAACCTCTAACTGAAAAGGTTTGGGTTATTCTGACTCATTACTTGACTGTTGGATCATTTTGAACTTAGGAGAAACTGCCAGTTAATCACCTCTGGTATGAAAGGGTTCAGTTGAACTTATATATCAAAAATCTGGTACAATGACTTTAGATTTTTCAACACATGTAGTAAGGATACTGTTCCTCTAGAATCATTTTCTCAATGGCTGTATGACTCTTGTCATCAGTGCAAGGATCCAAGGACCAAACCTGTTCAATTTTAACGCTTATAAGTCAAAGTAAGAAGCTAATAATAATAATAATTCATTTCTATAGCGCATTTTCCTAACGCCCAAATGCACTTTACAGTGACAAATTATCAAAACCTATAATTATATAAAAATTTAAAGTCTAAAAATATGCTTGTCGAAAAAGATAGGTCTTAAGCTTAGCTTTTAAAATAGAGACAGATGCGCTGCTTTTAATCTCAAATGGAACTGAGTTCCAGAGGTAAGGCACACACACTGAGAAAGCCCTCAGGCCAATCAAATAATCAATTTGAGCTTGTGTGTTACTTGCTTTAGTAGTATAATAATATTAGATGGAACCCTGATTTAATATAATTCTGAAAAAAAGAAATATTGTGATCAAATACAATTTTGTCATAAGCAAAAGAATCACACTAGAAAATTCAGACTGAACTTTTTAAGATATTCGTACACTGTTTTTTTCTTCGTCTTTTTTTTTCATCGCGTTCATTTTATGTTGCGTAGGCGAGCTTTAAAATATACACTCGAGGTTTGTGATATAAACAATAGCTGTTTTGGAAAAGATGCAGGACTCTTCAAGTCAGTAAAATTTCAAACATGACCTAAAGCTTCAACGAATGATTTTCCCCAAAATTTCAATATTTCATCTGTTCATGTTTTGGAAATATTTCATTGGATTATGGTTAATGGTTTTAACACTGTCAATCTTGCTTACATCAAATAACACATTAACACACAAAATGTAAACTTCTCACCGAATTTGTGTCTAAAAGCCATGAATTAGGATCGCAATATTCCGACGAGAATGGGCTTCCAGAGGGATTAAAAAAATTCTGATTGCTGGCGTCCTTATCATACCTGAAAATGATAAGTCAATATTTAAATTTAAAGCCTACATTATGTATAAACAAACAGCTTAAAATGACCATCTCCTACCTTCGATTTTACATGGCTCAATTTTTATCACTAATCAATGTAAGACATGTTAAAAAGAGTTATTGTAAAACATAATATAATATCATAGTTTTCGTACCACTTATCTTTGTGATCGTCGTCAGCCAAGTCTTTTAAATTTGATACTTGCTGACAATCGGAAATATCTTCGACATCGATCTCCTCTTCTGCCGATTCCGCCATATTGAATTAGAATGGCGAAAAGACTGGAACGAGATGTAGACTGACTCTCCGGGTGGGGATGCGGTAATTTTGTCCGTCAAGAAAATTTTAACAAAGAATAACTAAATTTCTGTTTCACGACTTTCTCTCTCTTTTCCGTAATTCATTGGGTAAAGATAATTCTTTGTGAACATCCTGTTTCAAATGTTCGAAACATCTTTAATATTCTATCCTCCTTTAAGCATTGCCTTCATTTTTTTTGAGAAAAAAAATGGCTTCACATGTGATCACAAAGACATCTTTGGGAGCCCATGAATGGGCTACTGACATCTTATTATAGTAAGCCATAAATGGACAATTGTGAATAAAGAAAAAAATTTTTCACTGAATAATTTCTTGCATTTAAAGCCCATATAATTACAACACTGTCCTGAGGCCTAACCCGACACGAAGGTGCTCGGTAACTTTTGAACACCTTTTGGCGGTTTTATCAACCACGAGCAACTTTTGCTTTTTCCGAGCAATTTTAAAGTAAACTAGCCTGTAGATTAAGGAACAAAAAACCTGAGTCAACGATTTCATAGAAAACTTCAAGAGATGAGACGTACTCTGAGAATGCAATCAGTAGAGGTAGTTGCGTTCAAGTTCCCTCATATCGTTCGGCAAGATGTCAAATGAACCATATGCATGTGTTTTGTTCCGTTCGACTTATGCATGAGAAGTTTCAAGCCATTTTTCTCGACTGATGTCGCGAAAAATTTCTGTCACGGTCTTGGAATTTGGACACCCCATGAATTTGTAACATAATACCCTGAGGTTAAAATGTTGTGGCTGATCAGGCGTTTGTATCTCTTGGAGACGGAATCGTTTGAAATCAACATTATATTTACGGCTACGGCCATTTCGAACCTCGGAGGTTTGCGCTTAAATTTGAGTGTTTACGAAGTTTTCCCGCATAAAGATGTCGTCTGATGAGGAAACCATTCCAGATGACGATGGTCTGCCATATTTAGGAGAATACGATGGTGAAAGAAACGAACTGGATGAACGACATGGTTTTGGGCGAGCGAAGCTTCCCAACGGTGATACCTACGAGGGATATTATGAAAATGGCAAGCGGCACGGGAAAGGAACCTACAGGTGAAGATTTAAGTCTTATTTTGCATCAAGCAATCATGATTTGACATCGCGGTTTTTTTTCAGAACCCATCGGGTGTGTTTGGCCTTTCTTAGTAAAAACATAATTTGCTTGAAGTCGATTAAACTTCCGTTCTGCCATCGGAGTTGAAAAATTCCTTGCATGGTCTCAACGATCTCTGCCAGCATTGACTTTGATGCATGAAATAAAAGTGATTGTTTATTGTTTAGCGAAGATATTTGCGCGGCAACAAATTAACATTGACTTTGCTACGTGAAATAAAAGCGATTGTTTATTGTTTAGCGAAGATATTTACGTGGCAACAAATTAACATCTTACGATGCTTTGACAAAGGCGCGTTTCAATGAAGGCCAAGGGCATTAATATTAGAGTTCTAGGGCACGTTCGACTATAACCACAGCTGTGGTAGTATGCTTTCTCTTTCCGCATTTGCCCAACTCAGTAGTTGTGCTACTGTTGACACATTCGAGCTAATGTTTATAATGACCTCTCAAATGTTGACTTGGTGAATAGTGTATCGTGACTATATCAGTCGCTTTGCTCATTCATCCATTCAGTTCACGTTTGGTCTTTACTGATGTCCCGTGGTTTACTCCTGCCGCTTGTTTATAACAATGCGGAATTCTGGCCTGAAAGGAGGAGATATAAGTGTTATTAGGCGTAGCTTTTTGACGCTAGAGACAGGTGATCGTAGCGAAATGGCGATGTTTCGAAAGTTAAGCCCGCTTGGTTTATTAATTCAATTTTTGAACACTTTCACGCATAGCAGTGTTCAGTCATGCGCACAAAGTCACGCCGTGAAATATTCTTATTTTGAAAGTCGTGGTGAAGACTCTTCTTGAATAAGGTATTTATATCAGCGAAATCCTCTCTGCCATTAAAGTTCTTAATTTTCAATTAAAAATCTAAACAGAGAATGCAGTGGCCATTTATTTCTGACATATTCTCTATTTTTTTTAACCACTAAAGAAATCCTCTCGTCATAAAGAGAAGTATGTACTTCACTGCACGTACTATGAAACAAGGTGTTATGATATTACCATCACCCTCCCCCTCCCCTTCCGCCCCCCCCCCCCCTTATTTCTGAAGAAATGTTTTCTACCTATTAGTAAACTACAGATGAACCGCTTTGGAGAGGACTGAGTTCAAATCAGCTAGGAACTGTAAGGAGCTAACGCCATCACAACAAGACCTGCAAGACTATAGATTTTGCAATGGAAATCTAAAAAAAAAATGATGTACAGAAATTTCTTTCCTCTGTACGTAACAAAAAAAAAAATCTGCTCAGAATAATCACAACATCCCTCTAAGACAGGGGTAGAGGTAATAGAAAACTCGTTCCAAGTCAGAACCTTCTTTACTCAAAAGCCTCCTCTTACAACCCGAGTCTAATCGGCAGCAACATTTACCGAGATTAAAACCAAAATATTTCTTTCTTTAAGATTCAAAAATGGAGCGCGCTACGTTGGTTACTACATAGAGGGCAAGAAAAATGGTGACGGCGTGTTCTTATATCCAGATGGTTCCAAGTATGAAGGGTCCTGGATCAACGATTTACGAAGCGGCTTTGGTACTTACACTTACCCCAACGGAGACACCTACGAAGGGGAATGGATACAGGGGCGTAGACACGGCCAGGGAGTTTATACGTACAAAGCAACCGGCTCGCGTTACGATGGGAGATGGTTCCAAGGCAAAATGCACGATGAAGGTCAACTCATTCACTCAAACCACAGATATGTAGGTGATTTTGAAGAAAACAAGCCAAGAGGCCGTGGGAGGTACGTTTTCGACTCGGGTTGCGAGCAGATTGGAAAGTACGTATGGAAAGAGAAGGAGATTTTAAGCGAACATGAAGAGGACGAACCTGAAATTGTGATTTTACCGATGTGGGAGGGAAAAGAGATTTGCTCATTAACAGACGAACAGTGATAACTCCTACACAGCACTTACTGCATGCGAATTTATTTGTTTCAACATACCAGACACTTTGTTAATTTCGTATAAAGAACAGAGTGTCTTCTACTCAGGCAGATTAAATCAATTTTCAACTAATCACATTTACGCAAACTTGTGCAATGTTGACCTGCTTTCTTAGCCAATAAGATCAAATCTATATTTCAGATGATCAGTGTCGATCAAGCCCATTAAAATTCTTATTTCCGCGAGTTTTTTCGCCTTTTGTTCCTACATTAACGCGAATTGCTGACGCCCTTCGCTCTTGCTCATGAGGCTGATTGGAAATGATTTTACTTCCTGTAAAAGGATGATAGTTGATTGGCGTACAAAAAGGCGACTTTGAGGTACTTATATCCGCACACAAGCGCGCCGCGTCGTTGGTTAAGCAAAACTAATGTAGTCATAAAGGGAAAAGTAAACTTACAGTAATGTTCAGAAAGCTCTTTAGTCTTAGATACCAGATCATAAGGGAGCTCGCCTGATGACGAAGTTTGCCATGCAAAGTTAGCCTGTTTATCGTAACCTTCAGAAGTGTAGTTACCATATTTACACATGCACAAGCGTACTTTTTATTAAAATATTTACGAAAAGTTATAAAAGACTCAGTATGCTCGATTCTTCGATTCTCTATTCTTGTGATATTTCAAATTAGTTGAGCATTTGTGAATTTCCTTGTAACGTTTTATTGCAAAATTGAATTGAAAGAACTTCTTTAAAAACTTTAACGGCTGGTGTTTAACAAAAGCCATGAAAACTTTTCAAACGCCACAAAGTGCACTGCTAGACCTGTACGTGCATGTACACAAGTGTTGACTTCGTCCAAGCATATATAGAGTTTATAACTTTCTTCTACCAAAGATGGTTGCATTTAACAAGATGATTACATTTAAAAAAGAACATCAAAAGTATGTCTAATAATATACATTCTACTTTCTGAACTATGTCCTATACGCGGACACTTCCTTGATATTCGCTTTTGTTAGGGATCTCTGACTTCTCGTGTTATTCTTTGAATAATTCTGGTAGTGACTCAGGATTTTGCGCTTGAAACGTAGCGACGACACAAGGCAGATTTGCAAAACGTTCCCCCGGTGCATTGTTCTGTATAAACTCTTCTCCAACCTGTCCTAAACGGCTGTGAACATATAAAAGTCATATGTTTGAACTGCGGTTAAACCAACTGAGCTAACAAGCAAACTGGGAGCTGGTCACTGTGTTGGTTCCAAATAAACCCGTGAAGTGGTGAATAAACGGCTGTGTATATATGAAAGTCATATATTTGAACTGCGGTTAAAGACGTGAATATGAAAGCGATATTCTCAGTTATGAACACTACTTAAACACTACTGAAAAAAGTTCTGGCCTGTAAGAAGCCAACTGGGAGTTGGCTTGTTAGCTCAGTTAGTAGAGCACTGCACCGGTATCACAGAAGTCATGGGTTCAAATCCCGTACAGGCCTGAATTTTTTTCAGGCCTTCTTTTCACTACTCTTTAAATAGTGTTCATTGCGAAGGTCGCTTTCATATTCACCAAACCTTTCTTGCTAATTGTGTCTGGCCACAACCGTACGGACCTTTCATGTATAAACCAATGACTATGGAGCTTGGTACGTTCTGTCTCAACTCGATAAAACGTTCGTTGACCTTTAGAGTGACCAGCATCTAATTTCTCCTTACAAGCAACACCGCTCTGAATCATTCATTACTGATCAGGGGAATAACGGTAATGATCGCCAACTTGAGAAGCTACTCCTTGTGAGCAGCAAAATAATTGTATAGGTAAGAATGCTGATATTGATGATAGGTGTAAAGAGTTAATACCATATAACATGTCCTCTTAATTTCCGTAAACTTCTAGTACATTTACTGACGGAATACGTTACCTTCCTGAAGATTGGCATCATCTTCGGCGATCCAATCTTATCTCAACGGCTATGAGAGAGAAAAGAAAAAAGTGGAGGTATATCTTCCAAATACTCCGTTACGAAAGTAAGCTTAGCAAGAAATCTCAATAGAACTGAATCAAAAGGTTTCGGGTCTATCGAGATTTCGATCAAGCCTTGGTCGGGTTATTATGCTGTTTTCTAGGGTCTGGGAGAGAAACTTCATTCTCATGGGACCACAGGTAGACCACACTATGTTTTCGTGGTTGATAATTGTTGACATGAGACGAACAAAATTTATAAGGGTTATGAATAAAGCTGTGGATATTATTTCATAAAATTATTAAATACTGTGGATATTATTACACCAAATTAAATCTCGGGTTGAATATCTCAATAAAATTTTATGAAATGTTAATCAACTCATTTTTAGTATTTTTTCGCCTTCATGGGCCCTTTGAAGCATCTTATGAAATTACCTTTGCCGGAGGCCGTTAAGAGAAGTGTAATTTTGCTTAACTTAATAAAGACATTCAGACCAAAAAGCGATGAAGATATGCAACTTTCAGAGAGTTTTCATAACCTTATAGATTTTGTTCGTTTCATGTCAACAATTATTAACCACGAACACATAGTATGGTCTGCCTGTGATGGGACTATAAACGGAAAGGTATACAGAATTAGCCTTTTTTCTCTCTCCCTTAATCGCGTCCTTAACTAAGTATTAGCTTTGAATGAGTGGCACCGGGTTTCAGTTATACTTTCATTTATATTCGACGGGAATTTGACACGTGATTGGCCACAATTTAGCAAATTACACTTGCCCGTTAGACCGACCTGCAACCGCTGTGTGTTTGACGCAGACTGAACTACTTGAAAGCAAGGCGAGCAGACCCTACTTGGGATTTAACCTCACGCGCCTTTTCCCGAAGAGAATCGTCTCTCATAGGGAATGAAACAACAATGAGCCGAACTCGGGAGACGGAAGGCTCGATTTACGCTGTTTCCTCAGATCCGCAAAGCGCAGGCTCATTTTCATGACCAGCGGCTGGTGATCGAGTTTGATTTGCCTCTCATGTTCACTTTGGTTTCGCATAAGCGACCAAGGAAGGCTGAGGGAAAAAAGAAAAAAAAGCATGATTGCTCTTTTAGTTTGAGTTACTTACCTTCGTCATGACAGAATCTCTCTACCAAGTCGTGCCTTTTGATAAATGCGTTATCTAGCACCTCACCTAATGCTACATAACTCGCGCCAGATCTAAGCGACTCCTTCCACTTCGTTAGCATGGCATACGTTTTATCCGACACTTTAGGATAAGCTACGTCGATTTCCGCCAAAGTCAGAGCTTTTAGGCCCATGACCACACCAAGTGATCTCCAGGTTGACACAATATCATGCGCCAGGCTGCGAAGTTCTTTGTTCGTTGGTGAGTCTCTCTTGAACACCTTCTTTCTGCCTGTTTTTGCAAAACAAAAATTTTAACAGTGATGATCATCCTTTATTCAATCGTATTCATATGTCACGTTTGTAAAAATTTCCTGGTTAGGATCTTTCTACCCTCCCACGACTGTCTCCTCCTGTTTTTTGTCCTCTCGCCTCAATGAATGGCACATGTATAGCTAAGCGTACTTTAGTTTTGCACGAATTTCCCAAGCAACATTTTCTTTCTCTTACTTATGGTTCGCTACCCCCACCTCCATACATTTTTGAGCCGTCTATTTCGAAAATAATACATCGAAGGGGAGAGGAGGGGGAATGTTCAACTTGAAACTTTGAAATCCGAAGACAAAACAAGTGAAAAGTTCAATTTATTTCTAAAAGCCAACAGAAAGTAGCAATTAATTCAGCAAGAGAGACGCAAACTGGAGCCTTCTCTTGACTGGAAACGTTATTAAAATGTCAGGGGCATGTCGTGCAGTTCTTTGCATGATGTCATAGTTTTACTCTTTATTTTCGACGGTTCATTCGGCAAAAATGAGGGAATTGGTGAGACAGCAAGAATAAAATGGTTTGTGTATTCCACGGATCTGATCAATCTCGGAAGATAAATTAACTTTGAGAAACACACACTTCTAATAAAAAGCGGAAGTTAAACTACATTGAAATGTGAAATCTCAGTTCAATTAACTACTCGAATGTGTGATTAAGCGATTTGCAAATTCTTCTCTGCAGTTTTCTGATTCTCTCGGTAACGATTTCTGGCTAAGGCCGAGACGGAAGGCCCGATTTCCGCTGTTTCCCCCAGATCAGCAGAGCGCGGGCTCTTTTCATGACCAGCGGCTTGTGATCGAATTCGATTCGCCTATCATGTTCACTTTGGTTTCGCATCAGCGATCAAGGAAGGCTGAGGAAAAATTTAATAAAGCACGGTTGCTCTTTTAGTTTGAGTTACTTACCTTCGTCATGACAGTATGTCTCCACCAAGTCATTCATATTCACAAGTGTGGTATCTAGCATCCGAGCTAATGCTAAATAACTCGCCCTAGATCCAAGCGACCTCTTCCACTCTTTTAGCTTGACATATGCGTTGGTAATAATTCTAAGACGAGAACTGTCAATTTTTCTTGGGCCTATAATCAAATCAAGTGATCTCCAGGTTGACACGATATCACAGGCCAGGCTAAGAAGTTCTTCGTCCCCTGGTCGGCCTATCTTGAACACCTCCTCTCTACCTGTTTTTGCAAAACAAAAATTATAATAATGATGATAATCCACGATTCAATCGTATTCATGTCATGTTTGTCAAAATTTCCTAGCTTTCCTAGCTAGGATCTTTCTACCCCTCCCCCCCCTCCCCCCTAACCACGACTGTCTACTCCTGTTCTTGTCCTCGCGTACTTTTGTTTCGCACGATTTTTCCAAGCAACATTTCTTTTGTCACTTATGGTTCGCTATCCTCCACCCCAATGAATTTCGAAAATAATGCAGCGAAGGGAAGAGAAGAAGGAGGGGGAGGGGGGAGTGTTCAACTGAAACTTTAAAAATCCGAAAATAAAACAAGTAAAAACTTTGATTGATTTCTAAAGCAATTAATTCAGCAAGAGAGACGCAAACTGGAGACTTCGCTTGACTGGAAACGTTATTAAAATATAATGATCACGTGGTGCAGTTCTTTACATGATGTCATCGTCTTACTCTTTACTTTCGACGGTTCATTCGGCAAAAATGAGGGAATTGGTGAGACAGCAAGAATGAAATGGTTTGTGCATTCCACGGATCTGATCAATCTCGGCAGATTAATTAACTTTGAGAAACACGAACGTCCCAACAAAAAGCAGAAGTTGAGCTACGTTGTAACGTCAAATATGAATGCAATTAATTATTCAAATGTCTAAATCGTGCAAATCGCAAATTCTTCTCTGCAATTTTATGATTGTCTTAGCTACGATTTCTGGCTAAGGCCGAGACAGGAGGCTCGATTTCCGCTGTTTCCTCTGATCTGTAGAGCGCGGGCTTTTCTTATGACCAGCGGCTGGTAATCGAGCTTGATTCACCTATCATGTTCTCTTTGGTTTCGCATCAGCGATCAAGGAAGGCTGAGGGAAAATAAAAAGGGAAAGGATGGTTGGTCTTTTCGTTTGAGTTACTTACCTTTGTCATGACAGTATCTCTCTATCAAGTCATGCCTATCGATAAAAAAGTTTTCTAGCAACAAGGCTAATGCTTGATAATTCGCCATAGATCCAAGCGACTTCTTCCACTGTGTTAGCATGGTATATATTTTATCTTCCTCTTCACTATTAGCTTCGTCGATTTCATTCAAAGTCCGATCTGTGAGGCCTAACATCATACCAAGTGATCTCCAGTTAATCACAAATTCCTGGGACAGACTTTGAAGTTCTTCGTCCCCTGGTTGGCCTATCTTGAATATCTCCCCTCTGTCTGTTTTGTCTGACAAAACGAAAATTACAATAACGATGATAATCCACGATTCAATCGTATTCATATGTTACTAAATAGGATTTTTACTCCCCTCCCCCCCTTCCTCGACTATCTCCTCCTGTTTTTGTCCTCTTGCCTCTGAATTGCACGTTTATAGAGAAGCGTACTTTAGTTTTGCACGCTCTTCCCAAACAACATGTCTTATTTTGCTTATAGTTCGCTACCCCCACCCCAAAAAATTTTTTTGAGCCGTCAATTTCGAAAGAATACAGCGAAGGGGAGGGAAGAAGGAGGGGGAGAGGCATTTTCAACTAAAACTTGGAAATCCAAAGATAAAACAAGTAAAAACTTTAATTCATTTCTAAAAGCCAACAGAAAGTAGCAGTTAGTTTGAACTGGAGCCTACACTTGACTGGAAGCGTTTTTAAAATGCCAGGGTCGTGTCGTGCAGTTCTTTGCATAATGTCATCGTTTCACTCGTTACTTTCGACGTTTCCTTCGGCAAAAATGAGGGAATTGGTGAGACAGCAAGAATAAAATGGTTTGTGCATTCCACAGATCTGATCAATCTCGGAAGATAAATTAACTTTGAGAAACACACACTTCCTAATAAAAAGCGGAAGTTGCGCTGCATTGTAATGTGAAATCCCAATGCAATTAACAACTCGAATGTCTGGGTCGTGCGATCTGCAAATTCTTTTCAGCAGTTTTATTGTTGTCTCAGTTGCGATTTCTGACAATGGCCGAGACGGGAAACTCGATTTCCGCTGTGCCCTCAGGTCCTCAGAGCACGGGCTCTTTTCATGAACAGCGGCTGGTAATCGAGCTTGATTTGCCTCTCATGTTCACTTTGGTTTCGCATCAGCGAACAAGGAAGGCTGAGGGAAAATAAAATAAAAAAAGCATGGTTGCTCTTTTAGTTTGAGTTACTTACCTTCCTCATGACAGTTTGTCTCTACCAAGACGTGACTACTGGTGCATAGGATATCTAGCAACAGAGCTATTCCTCGATAACTCGCCCCAGATCCTAGCAACTCACTCCACTTTCGTAGCACGCCAAACTTTTTATTAGGATTAGATTCGTCGATTTCTTTCAAAGTCCGATTGGTGAAGCCTAACATCATACCAAGTGATTTCCAATCAATCACAAATCCCCGTTGAGTACAGATCCCCATAAGATCAGCATACCTTGGTTGGCCTTTCTTGAACACCTCCTCTCTGACTGTTTATGCAAAATGGAGAAAAAAAGTAATATTGATGATGATCCATGATTCAATCGTATTCATATGTCACATTTATCAAAATTCACTAAATAGGATTTTTACCCCCCCCCCTCCCTTCTCCCCCGACTCTCTCCTCCTGTTTTTGTCCTCTCGTCTTCTGAATGGCACATGTATAGTGAAGCGTACTTTTGTTTTTCACGCTTTTCCCAAGCAACATGTCTTATTTTGCTTATGGCTAGGTACCCCCACCCAATAAGTTTTTGAGCCGTCAATTTCGAAAAGAATACATCGAAAGGGGAGGGAAGAAGGAGGGGACATGTTCGACTGAAACTTGGAAATCCAAAGATAAAACAAGTAAAAACTTTGATTGATTTCTAAAAGCCAACAGAAAGTAGCAGTTAACTTGGCAGGAGAGACGCAAACTGGAGCCTGCGCTTGACTAGAAGCGTTTTTAAAATGTCAGGGTCATGCCATGCAGTTCTTTGCATGATGTCATAGTTTTACACTTTACTTTCGACGGTTCATTCGGCGACAAGGAGGGAATTGGTGAGACAGCAAGAATAAAACGGTTTCTGCATTCCATAGATCTGATCAATCCCGGAAGATAAATTAACTTTGAGAAACACACACTTCTAATAAAAAGCGGAAGCTGAACCACATTGTAATGTGAAATCCCAATGCAATTAACTACTCGAATATCTGGATCGTGCGATTTGCAAATTATTCTCAGCAGTGTTATAATTGTCTCAGTTACGATTTTTGACCATGGCCGAGACGGGAGGTTCGATTTACGCTTTTCCTTCAGATCCGCAGAGGGCGGGGTTTTTTTTCGTGACTACCGGCTGTTAAACGAGCTTGATTCGCCTCTCATGTTCACTTTGGTTTCGCATCAGCGATCAAGGAAGGCTGACGGAAAAAAAATCATGGTTGCTCTTTTAGTTTGAGTTACTTACCTCTGCCATGACAGTATTTCTCTACCAAGTCATGCCTATTGATAAATACGGTATCTAGCAACCGAGCTAATGCTCGATAACCAGCCCCAGATCTAAGCGCCTTCTTCCACTCTTTTAGCATAGCATGTGGTTTGACCTCCTCTTTGTTACTAAATTTGTCGATTTCTGCTGAAGTCCGAGGTGTTTGGTTTACAAACACATCAAATGATCTCCAGGTTAACACGATATCATAGGCCAGGCTGAGAAGTTCTTCTTCCCTTGGTTGGCCTATCTTGAATACCTTCTCTCTGACTGTTTTTGCAAAACAAAAATTATAATTGTGATGATAATCCACGATTCAATCGTATTTATGTTACTAAATATGATTTTTTACTCGCTTGACTAGAAGCGTTTTTAAAATGTAAGGGTCATGTCATGCAGTTCTTTGCATGATGTCATCGTTTTACTCTTTACTTTCGACGGTTCATTCGGCAACAACGAGACAGCAAGAATGAAATGGTTTGTGCATTTCATATTTCTGATCAGTCTCGGAATAGAAATTAACTTTAAGAAACACTCTTCCTAATAAAAAGCGGAAGTTGAGCAATATGAGTAATATGAAACGTGAAAGCAATTATCTACTCGAATATCAGGACTGTGCGATTTGCAAACTCTTCTCTGCGGTGCTATGATTGTCTCAGTTACGATTTCTGACTAAGGCCGAGACGGGAGGCTCGATTTCCGCTATTTCCTCAGACCTGTAGAGCGCGGGCTCTTCTTATGACTACCGGCTGTTAAATGAGCTTGATTCGCTTCTCACGTCCACCTTGGTTTCGCATCAGCGATCATGGAAGGCTGAGAAAAAATATGAAACCATGGTTGCTCTTTCAGTTTGAGTTACTTACCTTTGTCATGACAGTATCTCTTTACCAAGTGATGCATTCTGATAAATCTTTCATCTAGTTTCAGAGCTAATGCTTGATAACTCGCCCTAGATCCAAGCTCCTTTCTCTGATGTTTTAGCCAGGAATATGTTTTATCCAACTCGGCAGAATTAAATGTGTTGATTGCTGCTAAAGTCAAAGGTGTTGGGCATGAAACACCACGAAGTGTTCTCCAGAATGACACAATATCATGGGCCAGACTAAGAAGTTCTTCGCGTCTTGGCTGGCCTATCTTGAACAGCTGCTCTTGGTCTGTTTTTGGAAAACAAAAATTATAGTAGTAATGATAATCCACGATTCAATCGTATTCATATGTCACGTTTGTCAAAATTTCCTGAGTAGGATCTTTCTACACTCCCCCGACTCTCTCCTCCTGTTCTTGTCCTCTCGCCTCTCTAATTGGCGCATACATAAAAAAGCGTACTTTTGTTTTGCACACTTATCCCAAGCAAAAATGTTTTTGGTTGCTTATGGTTCCCTACCTCCACCCCATAAATTTTTAAACCATCTATTTCGAAACTAACACAGCGGAGCGGAGGGAAGGGGTGGCGGGGGGGGGGGGGGGAGGGGAGTGTACGACTAAAACTTAGAAATTTGAAGATAAAACAAGTGAAAACTTTGATTGACTTCTAAAAGCCAACAGAGAGCAGCAATTGACTAGGCAAGAGAGACGCAAATTAAAGCCTACGCTTGAACAGAAAGTTATTAAAATGTCGAGGTCATGTGGTGCAGTTCTTTGCATGATGTCATCGTTTTACTCTTTACTTTCAATGATTCATGCGGCAACAATGAGGGAATTGGTGTGACAGCAGGAATGAAATGGTTTGGGCATTTCACAGATCTGATCAATCTTGGAAGATAAATTAATTTTGAGAAGCACACATGTCCAAATAAAAAAGCGGAAGTTGCACTACATTGTAATATGAAATCCCAATGCAATTAACTACCCGAATGTCTGGATCGTGCGACTTGCAAATTCTTTTCGGCAGTTTTATGATTGTTTCAGTTAAGATTTCTGACTAAGGCCGAGATGAGAAGGCTCGATTTCCGCTGTTCCTTCAGATCCTCAGAGCACGGGCTCTTTTCCTGATTAGCGGCTAATAACCGAGCTTGATTCGTCTCTCATGTTCACTTTGGTTTCGCATCAGCGATCACGGAAGGCTGAGGAAAAATAAAATAAAAAGCACGGTTGCTCTTTTAGTTTGAGTTACTTACCTTTGTCATGACAGTATCTCTCTATCAAGTCATGCCCATGGATAAAACATTTATCTAGCAACAGAGCCAATGCTTCATAACTCGCCCCAGATCCAAGCGACTCCTTCCACTTTCTTAGCATAGCATACATTTTATCCGACTCTTTACCATTAGCTTTGTCGATTTTATTCAAAGTCAGATGTGTTAAGCCTGACATCATACCAAGCCATCTCCAATTAATCACAAATTCCTGGGACAGACTGAGAAGTTCATCGTCCCCTGGTTGGCCTTTCTTGAACACCTCCTCTCTGCCTGATTTTGCAAAATAAAAATAATACTAGAGATGATAATCCACGATTCAATCGTATTCACATGTTACGTTTGTCAACATTTACTAAATAGGATTTTTACTTCTCTCCTCTCCCCCCCCTTCTCCCCTGACTCTCTCCTCCTGTTTTTGTCCTCTCGCCTCTTTGAAAGGCACATGTCCAGTGAAGCATACTTTTGTTTTTCACGCTTTTCCCAAGCATGTCATCGTTTTCCTCTTTACTTTCAACGGTTCATGCGGCAACAATGAGGGAATTGATGAAACATCGAGAATGAAATGGTTTATGCATTCCACAGATCTGATCAATCTCGGGAGATAAATTAACCTTGAGAAGCACACACGTCCTAATAAAAAAGCGGAACTTGCAATTCATCGTAATATGAAATCCTAATGCAATTAACTACGCGAATGTCGCGATCGTGCGATTTGCAAATTCTTTTCTGCAGTTTATGAGTGTCTCAGTTAAGATTTTTCACTAAGGCCGAGACGAGAGGCTCGATTTCCGCTCTTCCCTCAGATCCTTAGAGCACGGGCTCTTTTCCTGATTAGCGGCTGATAATCGAGCTTGATTCGTCTCTCATGTTCACTTTGGTTTCGCATCAGCGATCACGGAAGGCTGAGGAAAAATAAAAAAAAAGCATAGCTGCTCTTTTAGTTTGAGTTACTTACCTCTGTCATGACAATATCTCTCTATCAAGTCATGCTCATGGATAAAACATTTATCTAGCAACAGAGCCAATGCTTTATAACTCGCCCCAGATCCAAGCGACTCCTTCCACTTTCTTAGCACAGCATACATTTTATCCGACTCTTTACCATTAGCTTTGTCGATTTTATTCAGAGTCAGATGTGTTAAGCCTGACATCATACCAAGCCATCTCCAATTAATCACAAATTCCTGGGACAGACTGAGAAGTTCATCTTCTCCTGGTTGGCCTTTCTTGAACACCTCCTCTCTGCCTGATTTTGCAAAATAAAAATAATACTAGAGATGATAATCCACGATTCAATCGTATTCATATGTTACGTTTGTCAACATTCACTAAATAGGATTTTTACTTCTCTCCCCCCCCCCCCTTTCTCCCCCGACTCTCCCCTCTGTTTCTGTCCTCTCGCTTCTTTGAATGGCATATGTATAGTGAAGCATACTTTTGTTTTTCACGCTTTCATCTTTACTTTCAACGGTTCATGCGGCAACAATGAGGGAATTGGTGAGACAGCAAGAATAAAATGGTGCGTGCATTCCACAGATCTGATCAATCTCGGAAGATAAATTAACCTTGAGAAGCACACACGTCCTAATAAAAAAAAAAGCAGAACTTGCACTTTACTGTAATATGAAATCCCAATGCAATTAACTGCTCGAATGTCGCGATCGTGCGACTTGCAAATTCTTTTCTGCGGTTTTGTTATTGTGTCAGTTAAGTTTCTGACTAAGGCCCAGACGAGAGGCTCGATTTCCGCTGTTCCCTCAGATCCTCAGAGCACGGGCTCTTTTCATGACCAGCGGCTGGTAATCGAGTTTGATTCGTCTCTCGTGTTCATTTTGGTTTGGCATCAGCGATCAAGGAAGGTTAAGGAAAGATAAGGAAAAAAAAAAGCATGGCTGCTCTTTTAGTTTGAGTTACTTACCTTTGTAATTAAAGTATCTCTCTATCAAGTTATGCACATGGATAAAACATTTCTCTAGCAACAGAGCTAATGCTTCATAACTCGCCCTAGATGCAAGCGACTCCTTCCACTTTCTTAGCACGGCATACGTTTTATCCGACTCTTCAACATTAGCTTTGTCGATTTCATTCAAACTCAGATATGTTAAGCCTGACATCATACAAAGCCATCTCCAATTAATCATAAATTCCTGGGACAGACTGAGAAGTTCATCGTCCCCTGGTTGGCCTTTCTTGAACACCTCCTCTCTTCCTGATTTTGCAAAATAAAAATTATACTGGTGATGATAATCCACAATTCAATCGTATTCATATGTCACGTTTATCAACATTTACTAAATAGGATTTTTACTTCTCCCCCGACTCTTCCCTCTGTTTCTGTCCTCTCGCTTCTTTGAATGCCATAGGTATAGTTAAGCATACTTTTGTTTTTCATGCTTTTCCCAAGCATGTCATCGTTTTACTCTTTATTTTCAACGGTTCATGCGGCAACAATGAGGGAATTGGTGAGACAGCAAGAATGAAATGGTTCGTGCATTCCACAGATCTGATTAGTCTCGGAAGATAAATTAACTTTCAGGAGAAGACATGTCCCAATAAAAAGCGGAAGTTGCACTTTACTGTAATATGAAATCCCAATGCAATTAACTACGCGAATGTCGCGATCATAGAATTTGCAAATTCTTTTCTGCAGTTTTATGATTGTCTCACTGAAGATTTCTGACTAAGGCCGAGACGAGAGGCTCGATTTCCGCTGTTCCCTCAGATCCCCAGAGCACGGGCTCTTTTCATGACCAGCGGCTGGTATTCGACCTTGATTCGTCTCTCATGTTCACTTTGGTTTCGCATCAGCGATCAAGGAAGGTTGAGGAAAGATAAAAAAAGAAGCATAGCTGCTCTTTTAGTTTGAGTTACTTACCTTTGTCATGAAAGCATCTCTCTATCAAGTCACGCCCATGGAAAACACATTTATCTAGCAACAGAGCTAATACTTCATAACTCGCCCTAGATCCACGCGACTCCTTCCATTCTTTTAGCACGGCATACATTTTATCCGACTCTTCACCATTAGCTTTGTCGATTTCATTCAAAGTCATATGTGTTAAGCCTGACATCTTACCAAGCCATCTCCAATTAATCACAAATTCCTGGGACAGACTGAGAAGTTCATCGTCCCCTGGTTGGCCTTTCTTGAACATATCCTCTCTGCCTGATTTTGAAAAATAAAAGTTATTTTGGTGATGATCATCCACGATTTAACCATATTCAAGTCACGTTTATCGACATTTAATAAATAGGATTTTTACTTCTCTCCCCCCTCCCCTTCTCCCCCGACTCTCTCCACCTGTTTTTGTCCTCTTGCCTCTTTGAAAGGCACATGTCTAGTCAAGCATACTTTTGTTTTTCACGCTTTTCCCAAGCATGTCATCGTTTTAATCTTTAATTTCAACGGTTCATGTAGCAACAATGAGGGAATTGGTGAGACAACAAGAATGAAATGGTTTGTGCATGCCAGAGATCTGATTAATCTCGGAAGAAAAATTAACTTTTAGAAGCACACTCGTCCTAATAAAAAAGCGGAAGTTGCACTACAATGTTATATGAAATTCCAATGCAATTCACTACTCGAATGTCTGGATCGTGCGATTTGCAAATTCTTTTTAGCAGTTTTATGATTGTCTCAGTTAAGATTTCTGACTAAGGCCGAGAGGAGAGGCTCGATATCCGCTGTTCCCTCAGATCCTCAGAGCACGGGCTCTTTTCATGATTAGCGGCTGGTATTCGAGTTTGATTCGTCTCGCGTGTTCACTTTGGTTTGGCATCAGCGATCAATGAAGGCTGAGGAAAAATAAGAAAAAAAAAAGCATGGCTGCTCTTTTAGTTTGAGTTACTTACCTTTGTAATTAAAGTATCTCTCTATCAAGTTATGCCCATAGATAAAACATTTATCTAGCAACAGAGCTAATGCTTTATAACTCGCCCTAGATCCACGCGACTCCTTCCACTTTCTTAGCACGGCATACGTTTTATCCGACTCTTTATCATTAGCTTTGTCGATTTCATTTAAAGTCTGATGTCTTAAGTCTGACATCATACCAAGCCATCTCCAATTAATCACAAATTCCTGGGACAGACTGAGAAGTTCATCGTCCCCTGGTTGGCCTTTCTTCAACACCTCCTGTCTGCCTGATTTTGCAAAAAAAAAATTATACTGGTGATGATAATCCACGATTCAATCGTATTCATATGTTACGTTTGTCAACATTTACGAAATAGGATTTTTACTTCTCCCCCGACTCTCCCCTCTGTTTCTGTCCTCTCGCTTCTTTGAATGCCACATGTCTAGTTAAGCATACTTTTGTTTTTCACGCTTTTCCCAAGTATGTTATCGTTTTACTCTTTACTTTCAACGGTTCATGCGGCAACAATGAGGTAATTGGTGAGACAGCAAGAATAAAATGTTTCGTGCATTCCACAGATCTGATTAATCTCGGAAGATAAATTAACTTTCAGGAGAAGACATGTCCTAATAAAAAAGCGGAAGTTGCACTTAACTGTAACTGAAAACTGAACTGAAATCCCAATGCAATTGACTACGGGAATGTCGCGATCATGCGATTTGCAAATTCTTTTCTGCAGTTTTATGATTGTCTCAGTGAAGATTTCTCACTAATGCCAAGATGAGAGGCTCGATTTCCGCTCTTCCCTCAGATCCTCAGAGCACGGGCTCTTTTCATGATTAGCGGCTGGTAATCGAGTTTGATTCGTCTCTCATGTTCACTTTGGTTTCGCATTAGCGATCAAGGAAGGTTGAGGAAAGATAAGAAAAAAAAGCATAGCTGCTCTTTTAGTTTGAGTTACTTACCTTTGTCATGAAAGCATCTCTCTATCAAGTCACGCCCATGGAAAACACATTTATCTAGCAACAGAGCTAATGCTTCATAACTCGCACCAGATCCAAGCGACTCCTTCCACTTTCTTAGCACGGCATACGTTTTATCCGACTCTTCACCATTAGCTTTGTCGATTTCATTCAAAGTCATATCTGATAAGTCTGACAACCAACCAAGCCATCTCCAATTAATCACAAATTCCTGGGACAGACTGAGAAGTTCATCTTCCCCTAGTTGGCCTTTCTTGAACACCTCCTCTCTGCCTGATTTTGATAATAAAAATTATACTGGTGATGATAACCCACGATTCAATCGTATTCATATGTCACGTTTGTCAACATTTACTAAATAGGATTTTTACTTCTCCCCCGACTCTCCCCTCTGTTTCTGTCCTCTCGCTTCTTTGAATGCCACATGTCTAGTTAAGCATACTTTTGTTTTTCACGCTTTTCCCAAGCATGTCATCGTTTTACTCTTTACTTTCAACGGTTCATGCGGCAACAATGAAGTAATTGGTGAGACAGCAAGAATAAAATGTTTCGTGCATTCCACAGATCTGATTAATCTTGGAAGATAAATTATCTTTCATGAGAAGACACGTCCTAATAAGAAAGCGGAAATTGCACTTAACTGTAATATGAAATCCCAATGCAATTAACTACGCGAATGTCGCGATCATGCGATTTGCAAATTCTTTTCTGCAGTTTTATGATTGTCTCACTGAAGATTTCTCACTAAGGCCGAGATGAAAGGCTCGATTTCCGCTGTTCCCTCAGATCCCCAGAGAACGGGCCATTTTCATGACCAGCGGCTGGTATTGGACCTTGATTCGTCTCTCATGTTCACTTTGGTTTCGCAGTAGCGATCAAGGAAGGTTGAAGAAAGATAAGAAAAAAAAAAAAAAAGCATAGCTGCTCTTTTAGTTTGAGTTACTTACCTTTGTCATGAAAGCATCTCACTATCAAGTCACGCCCACGGAAAACACATTTATCTAGCAACAGAGCTAATACTTCATAACTCGCCCCAGATCCATGTGACTCCTTCCATTTTTTTAGCACGGCATACATTTTATCCGACTCTTCACCATTAGCTTCGTCGATTTCATTCAAAGTCAGATGTGTTAAGTGTGACATCTTACCAAGCCATCTCCAATTAATCATAAATTCCTGGGACAGACTGAGAAATTCATCGTCCCCTGGTTGGCCTTTCTTGAACATATACTCTCTGCCTGATTTTTGCAAAATAAAAGTTATTTTGGTGATGATCATCCACGATTTAACCATATTCATGTCACGCTTATCAACATTTAATAAATAGGATTTTTACTTCTCTCCCCCCTCCCCTTCTCCCCCCGACTCTCTCCTTCTGTTTTTGTCCTCTCGCCTCCTTGAAAGGCACATGTCTAGTCAAGCATACTTTTGTTTTTCACGCTTTTCCCAAGTATGTCATCGTTTTGCTCTTTAATTTCAACGGTTCATGCAGCAACAATGAGGGAATTAGTGAGACAGCAAGAATGAAATGGTTTGTGCATTCCACAGATCTGATTAATCTCGGAAGAAAAATTAACTTTCAGAAGCACACCCGTCCTAATAAAAAAGCGGAAGTTGCACTGCAATGTTATATGAAATTCCAATGCAATTAACTACTCGAATGTCTGGATCGTGCGATTTGCAAATTCTTTTTAGCAGTTTTATGATTGTGTCAGTTAATATTTCTGACTAAGGCCGAGACGAGAGGCTCGATATCCGCTGTTCCCTCAGATCCTCAGAGCAAGGGCTCTTTTCATGATTAGCGACTGGTATTCGAGTTTGATTCGTCTCTCATGTTCACTTTGGTTTAGCATCAGCTATCAAGGAAGACTGCGAAAAAATTTTAAAAAAAAAAACATAGTTCCTCTTTTAGTTTGAGTTACTTACCTTTGTGAAGTTTATATAAAATAATTCATATTTGTACTGCGGTTGTAGATGAAAGTGAAATGTGATCATCGCAGTAAATTTTCCAATTTAAGCAATTGGAAAGAAGAAGCCTGAAAAAAATCAGGGCTTCAACGGGATTCGAACCCGTGACCTCCGCGATACCGGTGCGATGCTCTACCAACTGAGCTATGAAGCCACACATTGGGAGCGAGGTCAATTCATTGAGTTCATATCTTCCCGTGCAGTGAAATGATGTGAAGTTTATATGAAATAATTCATATTTGTACTGCGGTTGTAGATGAAAGTGAAATGTGATCATCGCAGTAAATTTTCCAATTTAAGCAATTGGAAAGAAGAAGCCTGAAAAAAAATCAGGGCTTCAACGGCTTTTACTTACCTTTGTCACCACAGTATCTCTCTATCAAGTCTTGCCCATGGATAAAACATTTATCTTGCAACTGAGCTAATGCTGCACAACTCGCCCCAGATCCAGTCCTTTCCCTCCACTTTCTTAGCACGGCATACATTTTATCTGACTCTTCACCATTAGCTTTGTCGATTTCATTCAAAGTCAGATGTGTTAAGCCTGACATCATACCAAGCCATCTCCAATTAATCACAAATTCCTGGGACAGACTGAGAAGTTCATCGTCCCCTGGTTGGCCTTTCTTCAACACCTCCTCTCTGCCTGATTTTGCAAAATAAAAATTATACTGGTGATGATAATCCACGATTTAATCGTATTCATATGTCACGTTTGTCAACATTTACTAAATAGGATTTTTACTTCTCCCCCGACTCTCCCCTCTGTTTCTGTCCTCTCGCTTCTTTGAATGCCACATGTCTAGTTAAGCATACTTTTGTTTTTCACGCTTTTCCAACGTATGTTATCGTTTTACTCTTTACTTTTAACGGTTCATGCAGCAACAATGAGGTAATTGGTGAGACAGCAAGAATAAAATGTTTCGTGCATTCCACAGATCTGATCAATCTCGGAAGATAAATTAACTTTGAGAAGCACACACGTCCTAATAAAAAAGCGGAAGTTGCACTTTACTGTAATATGCAATCCCGATGCAATTAACTACTCGAATGTCGCGATCGTGCGACTTGTAAATTCTTTTCGGCAGATTTATGATTGTCTCAGCTAAGATTTTTGACTAAGGCCGAGACGAGAGCCTCGATTTTCGCTGTTCCCACAGATCCTTAGAGCACGGGCTCTTTTCATGACCAGCGGCTGGTAATCGAGTTTGATTCGTCTCTCAAGTACACTTTGGTTTCTCATCAGCTATCAAGGAAGGCTGAGAAAAAATGAAAAAAAAAGCATGGTTACTGTTTTAGTTTGAGTTACTTACCTTTGTCATGACAGTATATCTCTTTCAAGTCATGCCCATGAATAAAACATTTCTCTAGCAACGGAGCTAATGCTTCATAACTCGCCCCAGATCCAAACGACTCTTTCCACTTTCTTAGCACGGCATACATTTTATCCGACTCTTCACCATTAGCTTTGTCGATTTCATTCAAAGTCAGATCTGTGAAGCCTGACATCACACCAAGCCATCTCCAATTAATCATTAATTCCTGGGACAGCCTGAGAAGTTCATCGTCCCCTGGTGGGCCTTTCTTGAACAACTCCTTTCTGCCTGATTTTGCAAAAAAAAAAATTACAATGGTGACGATAATCCACGATTTAATCGTATTGATAGGTAACGTTTATCGACATTTTGACATTTACTAAATAGGATTTTTACTTCTCTCCTCCCCCCCTTCTCCCCCGACTCTCCTCCTGTTTTTGTCCTCTCGCCTCTTTGAATGCCACATGTCTAGTGAAGCATGCTTTGGTTTTTCACGCTTTTCTCAAGAATGCAATCGTTTTACTCTTTACTTTCGACGGTCATGCGCCAAGAATGAGGGAATTGGAATTGGTGAGACAGAAAGAATGAAATGGTTTGTGCAACCCACATATCTGATCAATCTCGGAAGATAAATTAACATTCAGGAGAAGACACGTTCTAATAAAAAAGCGGAAGTTGCTCTACATTGTCATACGAAATCCCAATGCAATTAACCACTCAAATGTCTGGATCGTGCGATTTGCAAATTCTTTTCTGCAGTTTGATGATTGTGTCAGTTAAGATTTCTGACTAAGGGCGAGACGAGAGGCTCGATTTCCGCTGTTCCCTCAGATCCACAGAGCACGGGCTCTTCTCATGATTAGCGGCTGGTATTCGAGTTTGATTCGTCTCTCGTGTTCACTTTGGTTTCGCATCAGCGATCAAGGAAAGCTGAGGAAAAATAAGAAAAAAAAAGCAAGGCTGCTCTTTTAGTTTGAGTCACTTACCTTTGCCATAACAATATTTCTCTATCAGGTCAAACCGATGGAGAGAACATATCTCTATCAACCGAGCTAATTCTTGATAACTCGCCCTACATCCACGCGACTCCTTCCACTTTCTTAGCACGGCATACATTTTATCCGACTCTTCACCATTAGCTTCGTCGATCTCATTCAAAGTCAGATCTGTTAAACCTGACACCTCACCAAGCCATCTCCAATTAATCATTAATTCCTGGGACAGACTGAAAAGTTCATCGTCCTCTGGTTGGCCTTTCTTGAACATATCCTCTCTGTCTGATTTTGCAAAATCAAAATTATAATGGTGACGATAATCCACGATTCAATCGTATTCATAGGTAACGTTTATCAACATTTACTAAATAGGATTTTTACTTCTCATCCCCCCTTCTCCCCCGACTCTCTCCACCTGTTTTTGTCCTCTCGCCTCTTTGAAAGGCACATGTCTAGTGAAGCATACTTTTGTTTTTCATGCTTTTCTCAAACATGTCATCGTTTTACTCTTTAATTTCAACGGTTCATGCAGCAACAATGAGAGAATTGGTGAGACAGCAAGAATGGAATGGTTTCTGCATTCCACAGATCTGATTAATCTCGGAAGAAAAATTAACTTTAAGAAGCACACTCGTCCTAATAAAAAAGCGGAAGTTGCACTACAATGTTATATGAAATCCCAATGCAATTAACTACTCGAATGTCTGGATTTTGCGATTTGAAAATTATTTTTAGCAGTTTTATGATTGTGTCAGTTAAGATTTATGACTAAGGGCGAGACGAGAGGCTCGATATCCGCTGTTCCCTCAGATCCTCAGAGCACGGGCCCTTTTCATGATTAGCGGCTGGTATTCGAGTTTGATTCGTCTCTCGTGTTCACTTTGGTTTCGCATCAGCTATCAAGGAAGGCTGCGAAAAAATTAAAAAAAAGTGCTTGCTCTTTTAGTTTGAGTTACTTACCTTTGTCACGACAGTATCTCTCTATCAAGTCATTCCCATGGATAAAACATTTATGTAGCAGCTGAGCTAATGCTTCACCACTCGCCCTAGATTCAAGCGACTCCTTCCACTTTCTTAGCACGGCATACATTTTATCCGACTCTTAACCATTAGCTTTGTCGATTTCATTCAAAGTCAGATGTGTTAAGCCTGACATCATACCAAGCCATCTCCAATTAATCACAAATTCCTGGGACAGACTGAGAAGTTCATCGTCCCCTGGTCGGCCTTTCTTGAACACCTCCTCTCTGCCTGATTTTGCAAAATAAAAATTATACTGGTGATGATAATCCACGATTTAATCGTATTCATATGTCACGTTTGTCAACATTTACTAAATAGGACTTTTACTTCTCCCCCGACTCTTCCCTCTGTTTCTGTCCTCTCGCGTCTTTGAATGCCACATGTCTAGCGAAGCATACTTTTGTTTTTCATGCTTTTCCCGAGCATGTCATCGTTTTACTCTTTACTTTCAACGGTTCATGCGGCAACAATGAAGTAATTGGTGAGACAGCAAGAATAAAATGTTTCGTGCATTCCACAGATCTGATCATTCTCGGAAGATAAATTAACTTTGAGAAGCACACACGTCCTAATAAAAAAGCGGAAGTTGCGCTTTACTGTAATATGAAATCCCAATGCAATTAACTGCTCGAATGTCGCGATTGTGCGACTTGCAAATTCTTTTCGACAGTTTTATGATTGTCTCAGCTAAGATTTCTGACTAAGGCCGAGACGAGAGCCTCGATTTCCGCTGTTCTTACAGATCCTTAGAGTACGGGCTCTTTTCATGACCAGCGGCTGGTAATCGAGTTTGATTCGTCTCTCAAGTTCACTTTGGTTTCTCATCAGCTATCAAGGAAGGCTGAGAAAAAATGAAAAAAAAAGCATGGTTACTGTTTTAGTTTGAGTTACTTACCTTTGTCATGACAGTATCTCTCTATCAAGCCATGCCCATGGATAAGACATTTCTCTAGCAACGGAGCTAATGCTTCATAACTCGCCCCAGATCCAAGCGACTCTTTCCACTTTCTTAGCACGGCATACATTTTATCCGACTCTTCACACTTAGCTTTGTCGATTTCATTCAAAGTCAGATGTGTTAAGCCTGACATCATACCAAGCCATCTCCAATTAATCACAATTTTCTGGGACACACTAAGAAGTTCTTCGTCCCCTGGTTGCCCTATCTTAAACACTTCCTCTCCGCCTGATTTTGCAAAATAAAAATTATAATGGTGACGATTCAATCGTATTCATAGGTCATGTTTATCAATATTTACTAAATAGGTTTTTTTACTTCTCTTTCCCCCCTTCTCTCCCGACTCTCTCGTCTTGTTTTTGTCCTCTCGCCTCTTTGAAGGGCACGTGTATAGTGAAGCATACTTTTGTTTTTCACGCTTTTCTCAAGAATGTCATCGTTTTACTCTTAACTTTCGATGGTTTATGCGCCAAGAATGAGGGAATTGGAATTGGTGAGACAGCAAGAATGAAATGGTTTGTGGAAACCACATATCTGATCAATCTCGGAAGATAAATTAACTTTCCAAGAAGACACGTCCTAATAAAAAAGCGGAAGTTGCTCTACATTGTAATACGAAATCCCAATGCAATTAACCAAGCGAATGTCTGGATCGTGCGATTTGCAAATTCTTTTCAGCAGTTTTATGATTGTCTCAGTTAAGATTTCTGACTAAGGTCGAGAGGAGAGGCTCGATTTCCGTTGTTCCCTTAGATCCTCAGAGCACGAGCTCTATTCATAACCAACGGCTGGTAATCGAGCTTAATTCGTCTCTCGTGTTCATTTTGGTTTCGCATCAGCAATCAAGGAGAGCTATGGAAAAATAAAAATAAAAAAAAAAGCATGGCTGCTCTTTTGGTTTGAGTTAGTTACCTTCGTAATGACAGTATGTCTCTACCAGGTCATGCCTATTGGTGAATGCCATATTTAGCAATAGAGCTAATGCTCGATAACTCGCCCCAGATCCAAGCGACTCCTTCCACTTTCTAAGCACGAAATACGTTTTATCCGACTCTCCACGATAAGCTTTGTCGATTTTATTCAAAGTCAGATCTGTTAAGCCTGCCATCATACCAAGTGATCTCCAATTAATTACAAATTCTTGGGACAGACGGAGAACTTCATCTTCCCCTGGTTGGCCTTTCTTGAACACCTCCACTCTGTCTGATTTGCAAAATGAAAATTTTAATAGTGAATATAATCCACGATTCAATCGTATTCGTATGTCAAGTTTGTCAACATTTGCTAAATAGGATTTTTACTTATCTCATGACTCTCTCCTCCTGTTTTTGTCCTCTCGCCTCTTTGAATGGCACATGTCTAGTGAAGCATACTTTTGTTTTTTACGCTTTTCTTAAGCATGTAGTCGTTTTACTCTACTTTCGACGGTTCATGCGGCAACAATGAGGGAATTGGTGAGACAGCAAGAATGAAATGGTTTGTACATTCTACAGATCTGATTAATATCGGAAGATAAATTAACTTTGCGAAGCACACACGTCTTAATAAAAAAGCGGAAGTTGGACTACATTGTAATTAAAATCCCAATGCAATTAACTACTCGAATGTCTGGATCGTGCGATTTGCAAATTCTTTTCTGCAGTTTGATGATTGTCTCAGTTAAGATTTCTGACTAAGAGCGAGACAAGAGGCTCGATATCCGCTGTTCCCTCAGATCCACAGAGCACGGGCTCTTTTCATGATTAGCGGCTGGTAATCGAGTTTGATTCGTCTCTCATGTTCACTTTGGTTTAGCATCAGCGATCAAGGAAGGCTGAGGAAAAATAAGAAAAAAAAAAGCATGGCTGCTCTTTTAATTTGAGTTACTTACCTTTGTCATGACAGTATATCTCTATCAAGTCATGCCCATGGATAAAACATTTATTTAGCAACAGAGCTAATGCTTCATAACTCGCCCCAGATCCAAGCGACTCCTTCCACTTTCTTAGCACGGCATACATTTTATCCGACTCTTCACCATTAGCTTCGTCGATCTCATTCAAAGTCAGATGTGTTAAGCCTGTCATCATACCAAGTGATCTCCAATTAATCACAAATTTCTGGGACAGCCTGAGAAGTTCTTCATCCTCTGGTTGGCCTATCTTGACCCTATCCTCTCTGCCTGATATTGCAAAATAAAAATTTTAATGGTGATGATAATCCAGGATTCAACCGTATTCAGATGCCACATTTGTCAACATTAACTGAATAGGATTTTTACTTCTCTCCCCCCCCCCTTCTGCCCCGACTCTTTCTTCTGTTTCTGTCCACTCGCCTCTTTGAATGCCACATGTCTAGTGAAGCATACTTTTGTTTTTCACGCATTTCCCAAGCATTTCATCGTTTTACTCTTTTATTTTAACGATTCATGAGGCAACAATGAGGGAATTGGTGAGACAGCAAGAATGAAATGATCTGTGCATTCCACAGATCTGATTAATCTCGGAAGATACATTAACTTTGCGAAGCACCCACGTCCTGATAAAAAAGCGGAAATTGCACTTCATCTTAATATGAAATCCCAATGCAATTAACTGCTCGAATGTCGCGATCGTGCGATTTTTAAATTCTTTTCTGCAGTTTTATAATTGTCTCAGTTAAGATTTTTGACTATAGCCGAGACCAGAGGCTCGGTTTCCGCTGTTCCCACAGATTGTTAGAACAAGGGCTCTTTCATAACCAGCGGCTGGTAATCGAGCTTGATCCGTCTCTCATGTTCACTTTGGTTTAGCATCAGCGATCAAGGAAGGCTAAGGAAAAATTTAAAAAAAAAGCATGGTTGCTCTTTTAGTTTGAGTTACTTACCTTTGTCATGACAGTATGTTTCTACCAAGTCACTCATAGAGGTGAATGCGATTTCTACCAACTCAGCCAAAGCTTGATACCTCGCCTTACATTCAGGCCAGTCCTTCCACTTTCCTAGCACAAAACACATTTCATCCGACTCTTCGCCATTAGCCTCGTCGATTTCATTCAAAGTCAGATCTGTTGAATCTGAAATCATACCAAACCATATCCAATTAATCACAATTTTCTGGGACAGACTGAGAAGTTCTTCGTCCACTACTTGGCCTATCTTGAACACTTCCTCTCTGCCTGATTTTGCAAAATAAAAATTATACTGGTGATGATAATCCACAATTCAATCGTATTCATATGTCACGTTTATGAACACTTACTAAATAGGATTTTTACTTCTCTCCCCCCTCCCCTTCTCCCCCGACTCTCTCCTCCTGTATTCTTGCCTCTTTGAAAGGCACATGTCTAGTGAAGCATATTTTTGTTTTTCACGCTTTTCCCAAGCATGTCATCGTTTTACTCTTTACTTTTAACGGTTCATGCGGCAACAATGAGGGAATTGGTAAGACAGCAAGAATGAAATGGTTTGTGCATTCCACAGATCTGATCAATCTCGGAAGATAAATTAACTTTGAGAAGCACACTCGTCTTAATAAAAAAGTGGAAGTTGCACTTCATCGTAATATGAAATCCCAATGCAATTAACTACGCGAATGTCGCGATTGTGCGATTAGCAAATTCCTTTGTGCAGTTTTATGATTGTCTTCGTTAAGATTTCTGACTAAGGCCGAGACAAGAGGTTCGATTTCCGATGTTCCCTCAGATCCCCAGAGCACGGGCTCTTTTCAATATTAGCGGCTGGTAATCGAGCTTGATTCATCTCTCATGTTCACTTTGGTTTACCATCAGCGATCAAGGAAGGCTGAGGAAAAAAAAGAAAAAAAAAAGCATGGCTGCTCTTTTAGTTTGAGTTACTTACCCTTGCCATGAAAGTATCTCACTATCAAGTCATGCCGATGGATAAAACATTTATCTAGCAACAGAGCTAATGCTTCATAACTAGCTCCAGATCCAAGCGACTCCTTCCACTTTCTTAGCACGGCATACATTTTATCCGACTCTTCACCATTAGCCTCGTCGATTTCATTCAAAGTCAGATCTGTTAAGCCTGACATCATACCAAGCCATCTCCAATTAATCCCAATTTTCTGGGACAGACTGTGAAGTTCTTCGTCCTCTGGTTGGCCTATCTTGAACACCTCCTCTCTGCCTGATTTTGCAAAATAAAAATTATAATAGTGAATATAATCCATGATTCAATCGTATTCGTATGTCACGTTTGTCAACATTTACTAAATAGGACTTTTACTTCTCACCCCCCTCCCCTTCTGCCCCGACTCTTTCTTCTGTTTCTGTCTTCTCGCTTCTTTGAAAGCCACATGTCTAGCGAAGCATATTTTTGTTTTTCACGCTTTTCCCGAGCATGTCATCGTTTTACTCTTTACTTTCAACGGTTTATGCGGCAACAATGAGGGAATTGGTAAGACAGCAAGAATGAAACGGTTTGTGCATTTCACAGATCTGATTAATCTCGGAAGATAAATTAACTTTGAGAAGCACACACGTCCTAATAAAAAAGCGGAACGTGCACTTTACTGAAATATGAAATCCCAATGCAATTAACTACTCGAATGTCGCGATCGTGTGATTTGCAAATTTTTTCGGCAGTTTTACGATTGTCTCAGAAAAGATTTCTGACTAAGGCCTAGACGAGAGGCTCGATTTCCGCTGTTCCCACAGATGCTTAGAGCACGGGCTCTTTTCGTGACGGATGGTAATCGAGTTTGATTCGTCTCTCAAGATCACTTTGGTTTCTCATCAGCGATCAAGGAAGGTTAAGAAAAAATTTTAAAAAAAGCATGGCTGCTCTTTTAGTTTGAGTTACTTACCTTCGTCACGACAGTATCTCTCTCTCAAGTCATGCACATGGATAAAATATTTATCTAGCAACAGAGCTAATGCTTCATAACTCGCTACAGATCCATGCGACTCCTTCCACTTTCTTAGCACGGCATACATTTTATCCGACTCTACACCATTAGCTTCGTCGATTTCATTCAAAGTCGGATGTGTTAAGCCTGACATCATACCAAGCCATCTCCAATTAATAACAAATTTCTGGGACAGCATGAGAAGTTCTTCGTCCCCTGGTTGGCCTTTCTTGAACACTTCCTCTCTGCCTGATTTTGCAAAATAAAAATCATACTGGTGACGATAATCCACGATTCAATAGTATTCATATGTCACGTTTGTCAACATTTACTAAATAGGACTTTTACCTCTCTCCCCCCCCCACCCTTCCCCCCCCCACCCTTCCCCCCCCGACTCTCTCCTCCTGTTTTTGTCCTCTCGCCTCTTTGAATGGCACATGTCTAGTGAAGCATACTTTTGTTTTTAACGCTTTTTCCAAGCATGTCATCGTTTTACTCTTTACTTTCGACGGTTCATGCACCAAGAATGAGGTAATTGGTGAGACAGCAAGAATGAAATGGTTTGTGCATTCCACAGATCTGATCAACCTCGGAAGATAAATTAACTTTGCGAATCACACACGTCCTAGTAAAAAAGCGGAGGTTGCATTACATTGTACTCAAAGTCCCAACGCAAGTAACTACTCGAATGTCTGGATCGTGCGATTTGCAAATTCTTTTCTGCAGTTTGATGATTGTCTCAGTTAAGATTTCTAACCAAGAGCGAAAGAAGAGGCTCGATTTCCGCTTTTCCCTCAGATCCTCAGAGCACGGGCTCTTTTCATGACCAGCGGCTGGCAATCGAGCTTCATTCGTCTCTCATGTTCATTTTGGTTTAGCATCAGTGATCAAGGATGGCCGAGGAAAAATTTAAAAAAATGCATGGCTGTTCTTTTAGTTTGAGTTACTTACCTTTGTCATAACAGTATCTCTCTATCAAGTCATGCCTTAGGATATCAAATTCATCTAACAACAGAGCTAATGCTTCATAACTCGCCCCAGATCTAAGCGACTCCTTCCACTTTCTTAGCAAGGCATACATTTTATCCGACTCTTCACCATTAGCCTCGTCGATTTCATTCAAAGTCAGATCTGTTGAATCTGAAATCATACCAAACCATATCCAATTAATCACAATTTTCTGGGACAGACTGAGAAGTTCTTCGTCCACTACTTGGCCTATCTTGAACCCTTCCTCTCTGCCTGATTTTGCAAAATAAAAATTATAATGGTGATGATAATCCACGATTCAATCGTATTCGTATGTCACGGTTGTCAACATTTACTTCATAGGAATATTTACTTCTCTCTCCCCTACCCTTCTCCCCCGACTCTCTCCTCCTGTTTTTGTCCTCTCACCTCTTTGAATGGCACATGTCTAGTGAAGCGTACTTTTGTTTTTCACGCTTTTCCCAAGCATGTCATCGTTTTCCTCTTTACTTTTAACGATTCATGTGGCAATAATGAGGGAATTGAGGAGACAGCAAGGATGAAATGGTTTGTGCATTCCACAGATCTGATCAATCTCGGAAGATAAATTAACTTTGTGAAGCACACACTTCTTAATAAAGCGAAGCACACAAGTCCTAATAAAAAAGCGGAAGTTGCATCACATTGTAATTAAAGTTCCAATGCAATTAACTACTTGAATGTCTGGATCGTGCGATTTGCAAATTCTTTTCTGCAGTTTTATGATTGTCTCAGTTAAGATTTCTGACTAAGAGCGAGAAAAGAGGCTCGATTTCCGCTGTTCCCTCAGATCCTCAGAGCACGGGCTCTTTTCATGACCAGCGGCTGGTAATCGAACTTGATTCGTCTCCCATGTTCACTTTGGTTTAGCATCAGTGATCAAGGATGACCGAGGAAAAATTTAAAAAAATGCATGGCTGTTCTTTTAATTTGAGTTACTTACCTTTGTCATAACAGTATCTCTCTATCAAGTCATGCCTTAGGATAACAAATTCATCTAACAACAGAGCTAATGCTTCATAACTCGCCCCAGATCCAAGCGACTCGTTCCACGTTCTTAGCACGGCATACATTTTATCCGACTCTTCATCATAAGCCTCGTCTATTTCATTCAAAGTCAGATGTGTTAAGCCTGACATCATACCAAGCCTTCTCCAATTAATCACAAGTTCCTGGGACAGACTGAGAAGTTCATCGTCCCCTGGTTGGCCTATCTTGAACACTTCCTCTCTGCCTGATTTTGCAAAATAAAAATTATAATGGTGATGATAATCCACGATTCAATCGTATTCATATGTCATGTTTGTCAACATTTACTAAATAGGACTTTTACTTCTCTCCCCCCTACCCTTCTCCCCCGACTCTCTCCTCCTGTTTTTGTCCTCTCGCCTCTTTGAATGGCACATGTCTAGTGAAGCGTACTTTTGTTTATCACGCTTTTCCCAAGTATGTCATCGTTTTACTCTTTACTTTCAACGATTCGTGTGGCAACAATGAGGGAATTGGTGAAACAGCAAGAATGAAATGGTTTGTGCATTCTACAGATCTGATCAATCTCGGAAGATAAATTAACTTTGTGAAGCACACACTTTTTAATAAAAAGCGGAAGTTGCACCTCATTGTAATATGAAATCCCAATGCAATTAACTGCTCGAATGTCGCGATCGTGCGATTTGCAAATTCTTTTCTGCAGTTTGATGATTGTGTCAGTTAAGACTTCTGACTAAGACCGAGACGAGAGGCTCGATATCCCCTGTTCCCTCAGATCCTCAGAGCACGGGCTCTTTTCATGATTAGCGGCTGGTATTCGAGTTTGATTCGTCTCTCGTGTTCACTTTGGTTTCGCATCAGCGATCAAGGAAGGCTGAAGAAAAAAAATAAAAAAAAGCATGGCTGCTCTTTTAGTTTGAGTTACTTACCTTTGTCATGACAGTATGTTTTTACCAAGTCACGCATATAGGTGAATGCGATATCAAGCAACTGAGCTAATGCTTGATATTTCGCCCCAGATCCAAGTGATTCCTTCCACTTTCTTAGCACGGCATACATTTTATCCGACTCTTCACCATTAGCCTCGTCGATTTCATTCAAAGACGGTTGTGTTAAGCCTGACAGCATACCAAACCATCTCCAATTAATCACAAATTCCTGGGACAGACTGAGAAGTTCATCGTCCTTTGGATGGCCTTTCTTCAACACCTTCTCTCTGCCTGATTTTGCAAAATAAAAATTATAATGGTGATGATAATCCACGATTCAATCGTATTCGTATGTCACGTTTGTCAACATTCACTAAATAGTAATCTTTACTTCTCTCCCCCCCCTTCTCCCCCGACTCTCTCTTCCTGTTTTTGTCCTCTCGCCTCTTTGAATGCCACATGTCTAGTGATGTATACTTTTGTTTTTCACGCATTTCCCAAGCATGTCATCGTTTTACTCTTTACTTTGGACGGTTCATGCGGCAACAATGAGTGAATTGGTGAGACAGCAAGAATGAAATGGTTTGGGCATTCTACAGATCTGATCAATCTCGGGAGATAAATTAACTTTGAGAAGCACACATGTCCTAATGAAAAAGTGGAAGTTGTACTTCACTGTAATATGAAATCCCAATGCAATTAACTACTCGAATATCTGGATCGTGCGATTGCAAATTCTTTGCTGCAGTTTTATGATTGTCCCAGTTAAGATTTTTGACTATGGCCGAGATTAGAGGCTCGATTTCCGCTGTTCTCATTGATCCTTAGAACATGGGCCATTTTCAGGACCAGCGGTTGGTAATCGAGCTTGATTCGTCTCTCATGTTCACTTTGGTTTCGCATCAGCGATCAAGGAAGGCTGAGGAAAAATAAAAAAGAAAAAAACCTTGTTGCTCTTTTAACTTGAGTTTCTTACCTTTGTCATGACAGTATGTTTCTACCAAGTCACGCATATAAGTGAATGCGATATCTAGCAACTGAGCTAATGCTTGATAACTCGCCTCAGATCCAAGCGAGTCCTTCCACTCTCTTAGCACGACAGACGTTTTATACGACTCTTCAGGATAAGCTTCGTCCAAGTAATTCAAAGTCATATGTGTTAAGCCTGGCATCATACCCAGCAATCCCCAATTAACCACAAATTCCTGGGACAGACTGAGAAGTTCTTTGTCTCCCGGTTGGCCTTTCTTGAACACCTCCTCTCTGCCTGATTTTGCAAAATAAAAATTATAATAAAGTAGCAGTTAATTTGGCAACTTGAGACGCAAACTGGAGCCTACGCTTGATTGGAAACGTTACTAAGACAGCAAGAATGAAATGGTTTGTGCATTCCACAGATTTGATCAATCTCGGAAGATAAGATAAATTTGAGAAACACACACTTCCTAACAAAAAGCGGTAGTAGAGCTACATTGTAATGTGAAATCTCAATGCAATGAACTACTCGAATGTCTAGATTCTAGAGCATTCCACATTCAGATCACTTTAGAATGATCTAGAATGTATGCAAATTCTTCTTTGCAGCTTAATGATTGTCTCAGTTACGATTTATGACTAAGGCCGAGACGAGAGGCTCGATTTCCGCTGTTTCCTCAGAGCCGCAGAGCGCGGGTTCTTTTCATGACCAGCAGCTGACGATCGAGCTTGATTCGTCTCTCGTGTTCACTTTGGTTTCGCATCAGCGATCAAGGAAGGCTGAGGAAAATTAAAAAAGAACAATGGTTTCTCTTTTAGTTTGAGTTACTTACCTTTGTCACGACAGTATCTCTTTACCAAGTGATACATATTGATAAATCTGTTATCTAGCACCCAGGCTAATGCTTGATAACTCGCTCCATATCCAAGCGACTCCTTCCACTTTGTTAGCAAGGCATACTCTTCATCCTTTTCAACATTAGCTTTTTTGATTTTTTTAAGCAAAGTCAGATCAGTTAGGTTTAACATCATACCAATTGATATCCAATCAAACGCAAATTCCGTGGCCAGGCTGAGAAGTTCTTCGTCCCCTGGTTGGCCCTTCTTGAACACCTCCTTTCTGCCTGTTTTTGCAAAACAAAAATTATAATAGTATTGATAATCCACAATTTCATTGTATTCATATGTCACGTATTTCAAAATTTCCTGGGTTTGATCTTTCTACCTCCCCCCTCCCCCGACTCTCTTCTCCTATTTTTGTCCTCTCGTCTGTCTGAATGGCACATGCATAGTTAAGTGTACGTTTGTTTTGCACGCTTTTCTTAAGCAACTGTTTTCTTTTGTTGCCTATGGTTCGCTACCCCTACCCCCATAAATTTTCGAGCTATCTATTTCGAAAAAAAATGGAAAACTAAAAGTAAACTCGCGGTCTGATTGGCTATCGAAGAGAGGGTATTTGGCGTGGAATTGCACATGTGCATGAAGTGATATTGCTTCGCGTCTACGTAAACATAACAACTATCGTCAAATTATAACAAAGTTTACTACAATGTAATCTTAAATTGTTTCCAAAACCATTGTCAACTTGTGAAGAGCCAAAAAACAAAAGCGTTTTTTAAAGTGAGCCAGAGGTTTTTCCTTGTTTTGAATTGAACTACAAATTCTTGGAGAAGCATAAAAAATCTCTTTCGCCTGCGACAGCGAGAAAGCGAGAAAATCCTGTGAACAAGGCCCAGAAAATGGCAAGCAAAAGTTCAACCAAACAAGACGAAGAAGCGACAACGGAAGAAATGCGTAGGTCGATTGTCATATATACAGAAGAAGAAATAAATACCTTTAATCGAGATGTTAAACTTTCAGTGCGTTCGCTTGGACACTTTATCTCTTTCAGTTTTTCCACCAAATGGGTAAAAGATGTAAATTATTTTCCTTCTCGAGGAAATGATTTGGAAATTTGACAAAGATGTTAAAGATGAACGGCTTGTAAATTCAGTGAAACACTACTGTTATCCTTAAGATAGTGTAAAGCTTGTTTAAAAAGTTTGAAAACAAATTTAAAAACAAGCGCAAGTTACGAATAAAGTTGTCGAAGATTCAAACGTGCACGGCTGACCCTGCTTTCAATTCGCTAACGCCGGCAATGACAGTTCTGACTGTTGACTTTGAAATAGCTTTCTGGGGCGCGCGCTCAGGACAAAAACAAATAATATTATAACTGTTTTCTTTTTTTCTTATTTTTATCCAATTATGCGATTCAAGGAAAATTCACAGCTTGACGAGTTAGGAATTCACCCGTCAAATAGTGAAATGCGTAAGAGTAGCTCGAGGCGCAGCCGAGAGCAACTCTACCTTTTTGAGTGCCCTCCAAACTTCCCAAGTGCACCATAACTCGATATACGCACAGCTTGAGCAAATTCTTTTATAACAAAGCCAAAATTTGCTGCAGCTGGTCTTCCGACAAATTTGCGGAACGTGCAACTCGCGAGTTTTTTTTATTTTTGTTGCTCGTTGCATCAGGACCTAAAAGGCCAATGCCGATAGAAAAATTGGGCAGTTCTTCGTTGGTTTCTTCCATGTTTCATCTCATTTTTCCATTAGAAGAAAACCTGCACTGCAGCTCAACAAGACGGAAACTCTGAAGCCAGATAAAAAAAACAAACAAACAAACACATCATCTTATTTACGCACGGGCGTGCGTAAATAACGATTTTGTTCATTGCGGCTCAATACGATTTGCAAAGGGCAACCACGCGCGCTATGTTATAAACTTTGATTTATTTCTAAAAGCCAACGGAAAGTAGCAATTAATTTGGCAAGAGAGACGGAAACTGGAGCCTTTGCTTGACCGGAATCGTTATGTTCGAGTCATGTCGCGCACTTCTTTGCATGATGTCATTGTTTTACTCTTTACTTTCGACGGTCATTCGGCGACAGTGAGGGAATTGGTGAGACAGCAAGAATGAAATAGTTTGTGCATTCCACAGATCTGATCTGATCAATCTCGGAAGATAAATTAACTTTGAGAAACACACACTTCCTAATAAAAAAGCGGTAGTTGAGCTACATTGTAATGTGAAATCTGAATGCAATTTACTACTCGAATGTCTGGAATGTACGAATTGCAAATTCTTCTTTGCAGCTTAATGATTATCTCAGTTACGATTTATGACTAAGGCCGAGACGAGAGGCTCGATTTCCGCTGTTTCCTCAGATCCGCAGAGCGCGAGCTCCTTTCATGAAAAGCGGCTGGTGATTGCCTTGATTCGCCTCCCACGCTCACTTTGGTTTCGCATCAGTGATCAAAGAAGGTTGAGGAAAATTAAAAATGCATGGTTGCTCTTTTAGTCTAAGTTACTTACCTATGCCCTCATAGTGTTTCTTTATCAAGTCAGGCCTTTTGATTAATACTCTATCTAGCACCCGAGCTAATGCTTGATAACTCGCCCCAGATCCAAGCGACTCCTTCCACTTTCTTAGCACGGCATAAATTTTATCTGGCGCTTCACAATCAGCTTTTTCGATTTCAATCACAGTCAGATCTGTTAGGCCAAATATCTTTCCAAGCGATTTCCAGACTGACGGGGTTTCATTCGCCAGGCTGAGAAGTTCTTCCTCCTCTCTGCCTGTTTTTGCAAAACAAAAATTATAAAAGTGATGATAATCCACGATTCATTCTTATTCATATGTCACGTTTGTAAAAATTTCCTAGTTAGGATCTTTCTACCCTCCCACGACTGTCTCCTCCTGTTCTTGTCCTCTCGCCTCTCTGAATGGCACATGTATAGAGAAGCGTACTTTTGTTTTGTACCCTTTTCCTTTTTGTTGCTCATAGTTCGCTACCCCCACCCCCATAAATTTTTGAGCCGCTTATTTCGAAAAGCATACAATGAAGGGGAGGGGAGGAGAGGGGGTGTTCAACTTGACCTTGAAAATGCAAAGATAAAACAAGTTAAAACTTTGATTTATTTCTAAAAGCCAACAGAGAGTAGCGATTGATTTGGCAACAGAGACGCAAATTGAGCCTACGCTTGACTGGAAACGTTATTAAAATGTCAGGGTCATGTTGTGGAGTTCTTTGCATGATGTTATCGTTTTACTCTTTACTTTCGACGGTTATTTCGGCAACAATGAGGGAATTAATGAGACAGAAAGAATGAAATGGTTGGTGCATTATATTCCATAGATCTGATCAATCTCGGAAGATAATTTAACTTTGAGAAACACACACGTCCTAGTAAAAAGCAGAAGTTGACCTACATTGTAATGTGAAATCTAAATGCAAATTAACTACTCGAATGTCTGGATCGTGTGAATTGTAAATTGTTTTCGGCACTTTTATGGTTGTCTCAAATACGATTTCTTACTAAGGCCAAGAAAAAAGGTAAAAACAGAAAATAAGTTAAGGGAAACCAGAGCTTTTGAGTGATTTTTAGGTCTATCAAATGTTGTCGCGCAATTTCCAATCTGTCGCACATTTGTGACTCAAATATATCAGTAAGTTGTTGCAAAGTAAGCGATTTATGGGCTTGAATTGAGATTCAAGACAAACCAATAACACCAATCGCGAAATACCGTACATGAGAACTATTTTGAAGCATAAGGCACATTTTTCTCTGAGTGAATTACGAAACAGTTCTTCCTTTCACGGTTGAATTCGAATGGAATGAACTCGTTTGCAGATATAAGGGCGCTTGTATGCTTGTGTACTCTGAAATTTGTACACAGATACAATTGATCGATTGTGTGAAAGTGTAAGAAAATTTATATCGTCCAAATCAAAGATCACGCGACACTTTCAGATATATCAACCACCAACCGTAGTCAATAGAGGAAACAGCATAGTAAAACATGTCTTACTTTGTGGTCCACGACCAGCCATCGTGATATCAGAGGCTTTCAAAAATTGTCCAATTTTCTTCCGTTGAGAAGGCAATAACTTGCAAATGACTGAAGATGACAACCAGCGAATCCGTGTCTAAGCTTCGAGGTGGGGCCGACCACAAACTAATTTGAGCTTACTTTCGTTTTGGCTTGGCTTGAGAAGATAAACCTCCCTCCCCCAGCCCCCTGCCGCGAAGTCAATCACGCTTTAACAAAACATTTCTAAATGGCCGCCAAGATGGCGGACATTGTGGCACATCGATGTTTCGGAAACTCTGTCGCTCTCTTGTATTCTGAGGCGAGGCTTGTTTGTGTTAGAAGTCTGGAAATCGCTTGAGAAGCTAAGAACATGGAGGTAAGAAATTGTTTTATCACTGCTTCCTTTTTAACGTTTTTAAAGAGTGTTGATTGTAGTTGTTGAGCATTCTTCGATTGAGTTCAGTGTGAGTTCTGACCAGATCGTTTTAGTCTTTATAGGTTTGTAGACCGCCAGGAAAGCTACGCATTACTTTCATTGCCGAGTAGGTGTTAATTTGGTTCCACGCTTTTTTAATTCAATATGTTTCGGGCGAAGCGTGTGAAATTGAAATCATTTTGAAAAATATCAAATTCTCCTTCAAGGATTTAACTTTGTTGTTAGAGAATCTTTCTTTTGATCAGCGTAACCTTTGTTAAGTTCCAACTTACATACGTCGAGAGAAAGGGACATTTTTAAGAGAAATAGCATTTGTTAGTTTAAGTTAACCCTTTCACTCCCACATCAAATTTGCAATTCTCCTTACTGTCAATCATACAATTCTTATAATGTTAGTGCAGAGAATTTAGTATTGGATCAACTTATTTTCCCAAAATTGATATTTGTCTTTATTCTCATCACTTATCTGTTTGATACTGTATTGATATTATATTAAACTTGTAAAGAGAAATTCAGTCTTAGTCTCTCATGGGAGTTCAAGGGTTAAAATCATATTTCGTGAAGGAATTCATAGTTTTTTTTGTTTTTGTTTTTTTAAGGATTCAGGTCAACCGTTGCCTTATTATCAACAGTCCAAATATGAAAAGTTAACAATGGGAACTTATAACCAGACAAAACAATTATGACAAAGTTCTTTTATTTTTTAGTGAGACTCATCTTGTGGTGGGTAGCATACCGTAATTTCCGGCCGTTTACCCGCGGGTAATCTGTTGATTTTGCATTAAATGCACGCCACTGCGGGTAATAGGGAGGTGCGGGTTATGTGACGATTTTAAAATCTGCTGGTAGTTGAATTGAAAAATTCTCACCTACCTGCGTTTTCACCTCTCAGATGAGTTTTATTGTATTAAGAGTGCCACAAAGCGGCACGGAAACATATGATGCCGACTTATTTCACGCATAATCAGTTGCGTGACGAACAAATTGTTAACGGCACGCGTGAAAACAAAATCTTGATGGTGACAAAAATAATCCAAAGATATCCGGCGCATCAGTAAAAAATTTCCATTTAACACTAGCTTGAGCTAAAGAGAATTTTCCCGTTTTAAGGGACTTGTTAGGCCCAATAGAACCGGAGATGTCTATTTTTTCAGAAATCGCCGACCTAGCTTTCTTTCAACAAATCAAGATGGCGCTGGACGATCGCTAACACAAAATGTGGCCACAAATTCGCATTCTGTTGAGTATGAAACATTGAGATTTGGGCATGGGCCGCTAGTGTTTTTACGGTATAATTTCATCAACAAAGTAAATGCTAATATTGACATAGCGTTGTGCACGCGTCTGAATTTTTTTTACCCTTAGACTCGAAAAAGAAGCTTTCAAGTTTTCGAAAGTTAGATCAGACAACTTTTAAAAGACTGAAATGTATCACCTTAATGTCACGTTTTCGCCACCAAAAAGTTGAATAACATAACGTGCGGGTTATCCACCAGTGCGGGTAATCAGTTGACTTTTTTTTCGCCGTAAGTAATAATCGGGCGGTGCGGGTAATCGGCCGTGCGGGTAAACGGCCGGAAATTACGATAATACAAGCCTAGTTCACAAGGCAAAGTATAAAGCTCTTTAGTCTTTTTTGTACATATACATCGTGTATAATTTTCTGTTTAGCAGTGTTACTTACACATGCAACCTATATTTCCGATGAGAAAATGGCTAGTATACATTTTAAGTGAATTGTATTGTTCTTCATTAAAATGTGATGAGGTATGATTGCTGCACTATTCAATTTCCCACTTGAGAACAAAATGCTTCAACAAAATGATGCAAGAAATAAAAAGCTGTAAGGTTCTTGAGTTTAAATATAATCATGGTTTTCTCTATCCTCACAAAACTAAAAAAGAATACAACAATTCTTAACTTTTCCTCAAGGATGCCACTTAAGAGGGCCTTATTTCTGCAATACAGTAATAAGTTTCAAAATCACTTAATGAGTAGAAGATTTAATTTGCTCAAAATCATTCCTCATGAATAACATGCACTTGGCAAATGTTACATTTTGAGCAAATTTTGTTCAATGAGTACTTTAGAAGTATAAATAAATTTATGATTTAAAGATTGCTGTGCAAAATTAAACATTCATTTGTAACTTAATAAATCATGTTTTTGCTGTTCTTTTTTAGATTTCCACCATGCAACATTGTCTTCAGTTATGATCTGGACCTACATACATGAAGGATACTCACATATTTATCAGTTGGACAATTATATTAAAGTTCCTTAAAATGGTATGTATTAAATGATCTTTATAGTACATTTTTCATGCTTACAGTACATGTGGAACCCACTGAAGATAGCTTTTCTTTGGACTTAATGTTTAGGAGTGTAAATATTAATGTTTATTTCTTATTCTGCAACAATGTCATTTTACCAAAAAAGGTCATGAGAATGTGCCACAGTATTGCTGTGGTGGTTGCACTATGAAACAGGGCAAAAATACAGATCAACAAAATGGCTGCACAAAATGATCCAAACTTTGATTTTTTTTAAATCGTTTTTAGGCTTGACTCTTAAATAAAGAAGTTTAAATACAACATATTTTTTCGTTGGTCACAAAGAACGCTTTTATGGTTCCATTTGTGTTGTTTCTGCCTTTTGTGTACTCCTTATGCCTTTGATACAATGCACAGATACATGTAAGGTCATAGGATGTGTTGTGCAAACTAAACTTAAAAAAATTAAAAGTGAAATAATAGTGGTCAAATAAAAAATCTGTTATTTGATGTTTGAACATATATGAGCAGACATTTTGCTCAGTTGCTCATATTTTCCCATGCCCCTTCAGGGCTTGGAAAATGTGCAAATCACAAAATACCTGTATTAGCATATACATGTATTATAAGTTAAAACATTGAAGAAGGTGTATTTATTTAGGAAGGTAAAAGGTAATCTTCTATATTTTCAGCAGTTCAGTAGTAACTTTATTTTTCTTCCATGTTTTTTTGCTATAACTAGATCTCTTTTCATGTGGTTTTCTGTGGGAGTTTTATCAGAGACTTCCTTGGAGTTGGCTCACCACTCAACTTTTGCTTCATTTATTTCCTCGAATTGCTTTAGAACTTGTACTTGAATGTGTGCCAGGTGATTTAAGAAGTGTTCTTTGTCGTATCTTCAGCTTGAATTTTTTGTTGCATCTTTTTTAAGTTTTTCATATGACATAACATCTTTGCTTATGCCAAGAATCTCTGAAAGAGCCTTTGCTGTTTTGCGTGATGGTACACAATCTTAGATTTTATTACCATAATTCTGTGAACCAATTTTGTTAAAATTTATCCCATCCAAGTTTACAATGCTTTTAACTAAACACTAATAACTGCAATAACCATAAAAACTGTACATTAACAGTAGCAAGGCCATGGTGACATGAGGAGTATAAATTTTCAAAAAGTTTAAGTCCAACTGTGAATTAAGTTTACTGAAAGACATTTAATGGTAACAGTCAGAACCTTCTTAAAAATACCTGAAGATAACAAATTAAAAAAAAACATGCAATATTTCAGAATTGTAGCTTAAAACAAGCAATACTTCAAGTTTCCATCAAAAACCATTGCACTGATACTGACAGTTGTCATACTATGGAGAAAATTGTCAATTCACTGTGTCAACTGGCTTATAAAGATTCAATGTCGAATGCTTTGACCAGGAGTTCAGTGCAATCCAAGTTCAGTAATTAAAGCAATGTTTAATGATGACAATCTGCAGTTAGTTTGACTAGTTATTTGAAAACATTTCATTTTTGAAGATATTTAAACAGCCTCTCATTATATGACAGACTTGGAACATTGAAAGGTCCAATGTTTTAGCTCTATGGAGTCATAGAAGACTCTTGTCTTGTGAACAATATCAATATTGCTCCTCAGAGGCCAGTTCAATGTTTCCACAACTTGACAAAGAAATTTGATCTCAACCTCTTCCAGTGTAAAACTTGGTCTCATACCAGAAATCTGATCTGCACTGTATCTCAGAAAGCAAGAACCAAAAGACAGCAGAAACACTAGTAAGAACTTGCTCAATAAAACTGAATTGTAAGGAGCATGCTCTATATGGGATACTTCACAGACCACAGTCACATGTACACACATGTGACTGTGATATACTGTAGTATTAATGTTATGGTTATCAGTAGTAGTAGTATTAATGTTATGGTTATCAGCACAACCAGAAAAGATAATTAACTTGTAGTTGCATGAGCCTGATTAAGATTACATTGATCAGTTCTGACAAAGTCAATTATCAAAAGTTCATAAATAAACAAAAACAATCCCTTATTCTTACCCATGTAAAAAAAAAAGTTTCACATTGTAATGTCCGTTACAAAAATTGTGTAATGTCCATAACAAAAACTGTGTAATGTCCGTAACAAAAATTTTGTGATGTCCGTAACAAAAATTGTGTATATGTACTGTCTATAACAGCAAGTTTTTACCCTAAGCCCAGAATCTAACTACAGAATAAGGGATACAACTAGATTTTAAAGAGCTATGAAGTAGCTTTGTTCTTATTATCATTAAATTATTTTTGTCTGAATTGTCAATTTACAGGAAAATAAGTGTCAAGTGAACACATTAAATTGTAGGTTGATTTTTTTGTAATGTCCATAACAGAGTTTCAAACAAAAATATTGGCAACCACTGTCAAAGAAAGGAAAGTTTCTTTTCTGTTAATATTCAATTACCCTGTGAGGAATGTTTGAAAAAGTTATAAATTCAAAACTTTGCTAAATGAGGAAATTAGTTTCCAAAAAATTGGTCTCTGAATGTAATGTCTGTAACATGGAACTGCCCAGATAACTTTGGTAATTCTCAGCCAGTGGTCCACCTGTATCATTTTGCACTGTTTCACTCAGCTGTTGTGGTTCTGGGATCAGATCATTCTCCAGGTTTTCCCTGCTTTCTTGTTCATCAATCAAAAGAGCTGTATCATCAGCTTACTCTTCAGGTTCACTGTCACTCTTGTTCAACAACTGATCTTGCATTGGCAGTCACTCTGTTCCATGTATTCCTTTCCATGGTGACATTCTACGTCTATTTGTCTGTAGCTGTAAAGGAAGAAATTGATGAAATACACTTGCCAGTGTTGTCGTGAATTCTGGTAGCTGGGATTTTGATTCTACTTTCAATACATTCTTCCCAACAGTGTTGAAGGTACATTTTCTCTATTCTGATATTGGGGGAGTAGAAGAGGTGAAGGGAAGGTCCTAATGCTCTCCAGTTGGTGATGTATACACACACCGTAAGATTTTACACCAGTAACTAACAATGCATGTAATGTAGAAACAGTGTAGAAATAAAATTTAGTGTTGAAAAGTGAAAAAGAAATGTTTCTTTTATTGAAATGTCTTCCTTTGGATGCTCAAAGAAATTAATTGATAGTGAGTTAGCTGGCTGATTGTATAGTTGTCATTTTTTTTCTGTTTGCATCACCACTTTTGTGGTTCATGCTGACCGGCCAAATTTTGACAGCTCAGACAGCATCAGCTTGAGGGGTTTTTAATTGGATGTGCCATTCAGTTTGTCCATGATTAGCTTTCTCTCTAGATAATCTGGATTCCACTGAACACCTTAAGTAATCTCTAGCTTGATTGAAGTTGCATATCCTCCTAGTTATGATTTCAAGTAGGATTTCTGATTGGAATATGAGTTGAATTTTGAGTTGGAAGTTTGGCTAGGATTGCTTGCGGCCAACTCCACATTTCCCTTGCGAACTGAATTCCCAGTTTTCTGGGAATTCCTAGGAATTCCTAGGAATTCCAAGGAATTCTCAAAAATTCCCAATTATGCAAATGACCCTTGCAAACTGAATTCCCAATTTTCTGGGAATTTCTGGGAATTCTCAAAAATTCCCAACTATGCAAATTAACTCTGATTTAAAAAGCTTGGAATTACTGGGAATTTCTGGGAAAGGAAGACTCCAGTTTTGTGAGGACTTGGAATCCCTAGGAATTCCTAGGAATTCTCAGCTTTACAAACTACCTATAATTTAAGAAGTGTGGAACTCTTGGGAATTTCTGGGAATTTAATTTGAGGCAATTTTAATACCCTGAGGTCCACATAAATTCTAAGAAATTCTCAATACCTTGAATGTGAAGGTTTTAAGAAAAAGAGTAATTTCAGACCTAAAACTTTGGCTCAATAAAGGGTATGCTATGCAAAACTTACCAAGAGATATAAATACATGTACATGTTTATAACTTAAAGATCATGAAATTTATTACTCAAACTAAGTTTTAGTAAATCTTTACATTAATATGGATTTTCTCATAAACCAGCTGTCAGTTATGTTAAATGGAAATTGCCAACTTCCACAATAATCAACAATAATTACATTGTTATCTTACTTCCCTAACCTACATTACTGGTTGCCTTTGTTAGAAAACCTTGGAACAGTCAAGCTTAGTTGCCTCAAACGCTGTCAGAGACTTTTTGTTGACAATACTTTTAGTAGAAATTTCATGCCTTAGACAAACAAATTCAACACCTAATTAATCTTTCTTTTTTCATGATTGTTGTTGCTGCTTTTTTTTCAGTTTTTTGCTCTCTTTTCATGACTAATTGCTGTAATTTGTTTTGCTGTTTTTATTCTTACAAAACATTTTTGTAGGAAATATTCCAATACTTGTGGATCATCCACACACTTTGCAAACATTTGGCATGCAGACAAGACAGAGGTAGTCAATGTTCCCTTGAGGAAAAACACCTTTTATATGACGTCTTCAATTTACTTTATTTGAAACTCTGATCTGAAAATATTTGTCAACAAGACTTGTTAGTAGTGAGAAGTACCAACCAAGTTTCCTTTCATAACTTAATTTCTTAAATGTCCCAATCACTGGATCTCCCAAAAAATATTACATCTTTTTATTTTTGGTGCAAATTACAAGTCCTTCTTTATATAAAAATGAAAAGTGCTTGTCACACTCCAATAATAACAGCTCTTAAGTTTTCTTTTTGTTCTTCTCTGTCTGTCAGCTATCAACAAAATTGTTTTGTACTTCGGGCACCGCATAACTATTTGTGGACCAGAGTTCCAACACACCTCTGTAATCGCATATAGCTACTTCTGTCTCTTGTACAAATGTTTCTCCTTTGTAAGACGCACTCTACTCTGTTGTCAATACTGCTTTAAGTTCAGTGAAAACGACTGACTGAGGAATCGAGATGGCGGTGTTGAAACGTGTTGCTGAACGCTTGCTACGGTCAAGCTTTGTAGATTTAGGTACTGGTACACTGGGATCATCTATGTATCTCTTATACTTCCGAATGTGGTATCCTTCTTTTATAAACATGAGGGTGAAAGGCGATTTGTAGTCGCATTCAAAACTGTGATTGGCTTATGTTATTTCTCACCTTTGCCATTAACACAACTCAAGTGAGTTTCGAGTCTTTGTTTCCTCGACAACTTTCGGCCACAAATCGTGCATTTGCAATACGATCGATTCTTGTCGATTATTTCTACATAGAGTGAGCTCACATCTTTATTTATATCACCAGGCTATCCATCTTCTAGAAGCAGAGAACCGGTCGGAGAAGTCAGAATAAAGTTGGGCGCTTCTCTTAACACTGCAATCGGCAAGCCAGCGGATTCACTTTGCTAGCCAATGACAAGTCCTAAAAGATCCACGTGATCATGCCCGTGATCGGAAACAAAGAAGACTCCATTTGGCGCTCATCTTTGAATGTACTTTTCATCGGTTGATCGCTTTTCTCAACTGTTTTGCTTAATATAACATTTCTAAAGATAGCTTTTATTGTGGTTCAATGGGAAAACGAGAATAGCGTGAGTGTTGTAAAAGAGAAGAAAGTCGTTGGCGCCGTGGAGTTAAAAGAAGGGACAACAGTTGACATATGGACCGGTACAAACAAGGGTCGAGTGGCCATCTGTAAAGCTACGATTTTGAAAGTTTGTGGTGAGTAAAGATTGCGATATTCGTTGTGATCAAAATCTTATAAAAGAATAGATGTAGCGGGTTGAATTAAGCTTACATAACGCTCGGCGCAACTGAAACTAGAATAATTCTGAGAATCGAATCGGTCACTTGCATGCCGCAGTTTCTTAAGCTTATGCTTTACAATGAAATAAACCTATCAGTAAGGTTTCAAGATTACTCTAGTCACGTTTGGGAACATTCAAGATTCATAACAAACCTTAGTACATAAAGAAGCTCTCCTTGGTAAAAACAAAATAATGTATTCAGCCCTTTTTTAGTAAAATCCATGAGAGAGATGTACTAACTCCAATATAAAAGTCACTCAATATAACAGAGATTTCTCAATTTGAGAATCCAATGAATGCCCTTTTCCTCATAGCCATCTTAAAAGCCTGGTCTGAGCTTTAAACATACATATTTTAATATATTATTTTTTTTCAAATTCAGATGTCAAGGAATCCAGATACAAAATGATCAAGGTTCTTGTTGACAACCTCATTCAAGGCCAACTCATTGTGAGCCCAGGAAAAAAAATACAAACAGTACAAACAGCAGCTAAGTTTGCAGTTTAGGATAACTTCATTCTAATTTATTGTTACAGTTACAACAAGATTTTAATCAAAAAATCCATTTTATTTGTCTATAATTAGCCCCTTCACTCCCAAGAATAAAACTATATAAATATAACTTAAGATATTGTATTTTATGGAAAAGAATCAACAGATTTTATTTACAATTTGTGTCAAACCAAATTTAATGATTGATTAGAACTATTTTATATGAATAGCTGTAATTGAGGATTAATCCATATGAAGTTTTCAAGAAAAGAAAAATAAATCAAATTCCATCCTAATATTACCACACATTGATGTTAATAATTAATCAAAAATATTTTACATGTAAGCCTTAATTAAGCTTCTAAATAAATTTCATTGAATACTTGAATTTTAGCTGGGTTTTTTTAATTTAAAGTATTTATTTTATATCATTAGCCTCAAATTTTTGCTAAAAATTCCCAGTAATTCTTAAACATTCCTAAAAATTCCCAAAAATTCCCAAAAATTACCAGAAATTACCAGAAATTCCTAGGAGTTTTTTAGATTTACAGCTTTTCAGGGAAAGTCATTGGTTCTCTGAGTTGGAATTCCAAGTCCTGTTGGCTATAAACTTGGAATTTCTGGGAATTTCTAGGAATTTCTAGGTTTTTAGAACCAGAGTTGTTATGGTTGGGAATTCCTAGGAATTCCTAGGAATTCCCAGTCCGAATTTACCATGAAAATTCACACCTTTATTCCTAGGAATTCCTAGGAATTCCTAGGAATTCCAAAAGCCATTTCGCAAGGGTACTACAGAGAAAATTGTCAATTCATGCAGTTCAGTGCAGTTTAACTTTCCAAAATAGTGTCAACTGGCTTATTAAGATTCAATGTCTAGTGCTTTGACTAGGAGTTCAGTGCAATCCAAGTTCAGTAATTAAAGCAATGTTTAATTATGACAATCTGCAGTTAGTTTGACTAGTTATTTGAAAAAATTTCATTTTTGAAGATATTTAAACAGCCTCTCATTATATGACAGACTTGGAACATTGAAAGGTCCAGTGTTTTAGTTCTATGGAGCCATAGAAGACTCTTCTCTTGTGAACAATATCAATACTGCTCCTCAGAGGCCAGTTAAATGTTTCCACAACTTGACAAAGGAATTTGATCTCAACCTCTTCCGAATGTAAAACTTGGTTTCATACCAGAAATCTGATCTGCACTGTATCTCAGAGAGCAAGAACCAAAAGACAGCAGAAACACTAGTAAGAACTTGCTCAATTAAACTGAATTGTAAGGAGCATGCTCTATATGGGATACTTCACAGACCACAGTCACATGTACACACATGTGACTGTGATATACTGTAGTATTAATGTTATGGTTATCAGTAGTAGTAGTATTAATGTTATGGTTATCAGCACAACCAGAAAAGATAATTAACTTGTAATTGAGCCTGATTAAGATTACATTGATCAGTTCTGACAAAGTCAATTATCAAAAGTTCATAAATAAACAAAAACAATCCTTTATTCTTACCCATGTAAAAAAAAAAAGTTTCACATTGTAATGTCCATTACAAAAATTGTGTAATGTCCATAACAAAAATAGTGTAATGGCCGCAACAAAAATTGTGTATATGTACAGTCAATAACCACAAGCCCATGCAGAATCTAACAACAGAATAAGGGATACAACTAGATTTTAAAGAGCTATGAAGTAGCTTTGTTCTTATTATCATTAAATTATTTTTGTCTGAATTGTCAATTTACAGGAAAATAAGTGTCAAGTGAACACATTAAATTGTAGGTTGATTTTTTTGTAATGTCCATAACAGAGTTTCAAACAAAAATATTGGCAACCACTGTCAAAGAAAGGAAAGTTTCTTTTCTGTTAATATTCAATTACCCTGTGAGGAATGTTTGAAAAAGTTATAAATTCAAAACTTTGCTAAATAAGGAAATTAGTTTCCAAAAAATTGGTCTCTGAATGTAATGTCTGTAACATGGAACTGCCCAAATAACTTTGGTAATTCTCAGCCAGTGGTCCACCTGTATCATTTTGCACTGTTTCACTCAGCTGTTGTGGTTCTGGGATCAGATCATTCTCCAGGTTTTCCCTGCTGTCTTGTTCATCACTCAAAAGAGCTGTATCATCAGCTTACTCTTCAGGTTCACTGTCACTCTTGTTCAACAACTGATCTTGCATTGGCAGTCACTCTGTTCCATGTATTCCTCTCCATGGTGACATTCTATGTCTATTTGTCTGTGGCTGTAAAGGAAGAAATTGATGAAATACACTTGCCAGTGTTGTCGTGAATTCTGGTAGCTGGGATTTTGATTCTACTTTCAATGCATTCTTCCCAGCAGTGTTGAAGATACATTTTCTCTATTCTGATATTGGGGGAGTAGAAGAGGTGAAGGGAAGGTCCTTGCTCTCCAGTTGGTGATACATACATATACCGTAAGATTTTACACCAGTAACTAACAGTGCATGTAATGTAGAAACAGCGTAGAAATAAAATTTAGTGTTGAAAAGTGAAAAAGAAATGTTTCTTTTATTGAAATGTCTTCCTTTGGATGCTCAAAGAAATTAATTGATAGTGAGTTTAAGCTGGCTGGTTGTATAGTTGTCATTTTTTTTCTGTTTGCATCACCACTTTTGTGGTTCTTGCTGACTGGCCAAATTTTGACAGCTCAGACGGCATCAGCTTGAGGGGTTTTTAATTGGATATGCCATTCAGTTTGTGCATGATTAGCTTTCTCTCTAGAACACCCTAAGTAATCTCTAGCTTGATTGAAGTTGCATATCCTCCTAGTTAGGATTTCGAGTAGGATTTATGGTTGGACTTTGAGTTGAATTTTTGAGTTGGATGTTTGGCTAGGAATTTGCTTGCGGCCAACTCCACATTGGTTCATGTATGGTTAGTTCCACTCCTGTTTGCTTGCAGTTAGCTTCCATTTGTTGGTTAGAATGACACTATATGATTAGTTTGTCTCAGTTTGATTGTCATACTGGTAATATGAACATATGCAATTATTTTAATTTCTCACAGAGGGAATTAACCACCAAACCAAGCTGTATTAGCTGCCATCTTGAAAGAGGTCAAAGAAATAGAGCAGACTCAAAATGATTCTCTCTGTACAGAAAGAAGAATTCCCAAGGCATGTTAACAATTTATAATATCATAATATTTATATCCTGTAAACAGGCCTCGAGGTGGGGGATATATAGTAAAGCAAATTGGTACATGAAGTGAGCCAAATACAGCTTGCTTTACCTGATAATTTCCTTTGCTGCCCTAAACTTTGAAGCCCGTTCATGGGCTATGTTGAGGTTTATAAGCATGCAAGAACTCAAGAGAAATGCTTAGAGAAGCATAAGCCAGGGAAGAGTGTTTCTCATACAGTACTTTGATAAATAATTTTTTTTAGAGAAATCAATCTTGTTTGAATGGGGATTGTTTTGCCATTTGGGTTATATTTAGATGAGACAGGTGCTCCACCTTGCCCCTTTCTCACTACAGCCCTGAAAACTGACAATCTTTTTCATATACCTTTCCTTTCAGATGCTATTTCTCATAATTTCTCATAATCAGAGAAACGTAGATGACAGAGAAAAAAAATGGTACTATGAGCCGTATCAGAGGGAGCAAAAGGAGTGATAGAGAATAAAAGGGGTAAGGGTATCTCTAGTATAACTCAGTTAAATATTTGAATTATTTGGTTTTCTCATTTAGGAACATGATGCTTGCAAAAAAGTTGTTTGGCAGGAGTCTCCTTAACACTCAATTACTATATCAGCTTGTATCTTTAAATTTTGGAAGGTTTGAATTTGATTGCTATTCAATATTATAAAAACTTCTTACACATTTTCCTTTAGAAACTGGATAAGAGACTCAAAGTGGCAAGCGAAGAAGAGGAGAGGGTCCAATCTTTGAGACCCTACACCTAATTCTTTTCTCAGATGAATCTAATGAAGAAGATCCAGCTACAGATCTTAACTGTCAAGGCAGACAAGAATATTATGATCGTTGTCTGTCCTTTGAAGTCACTGCCAATGTACTCTAGCTTGCCAGTGATGAGTGGGAAGGTACTGAAAGTTTATTTCATTCAGAGAAGAACAGCAACAGAAGCAACGCCGATGAGTTGAAGCTGAGAAATCCTGGAACTAAACTGCTGAATGGAAATGTTGAAATTGTATTTGCCCATCCTAAGGCTCTTCTGAGTAAAGAAGGAGGAGAACTAATGAAAATCCATATTTTACTTTTTTACTCTCCAATTTGTTGCCTTACACTCTTTGGAATCATTTCATTTTTAAGAATACATTTGAATTTTTTTCTTACATTTGGTCTTGCACCTCGAGCTGGTAAGAACTCAGGAGGCTTAGAATCGACTACCAGCTAGAAGTGCAGCTTGCATATTTAGTCAACTTTGCCCAATTTTTAGTGTGGTTTGCTCATTTTACTTTTCTGCAATCCAAATTATTCTTACACTCCTTGGAATCTTATTTAGTCTATAACCTCCAACTAGTAGGATCTCAGGATGCTTAGAAAATGCTACAGGTACAGCTTGCATATTTAATTGCTTTGCCTGGTTTTTACTACAGTCTGCTTTGTATTTTACTTTTTGGCATTCCAGTTTAGTCTAACTTATACTAAAATGGAATATTTTTTCAGAGAATATCTTCTTGTTCCCTAGTCATGTGCCTACCACTGCTTATTTGATAGCACAGCACACTAGCTATGAGCATCAAATGACTCTTTCTGGGGAATCGGCTGAAACTAAAGCAAGCATTATTTAACAATAAGCAAAGGGTTTATGGTTCGTTTTCAAATGAGAAAGGTTTGATTTCTTTTTAATAATAGCAATTTTGTTATTAAAAGATACATTAAATAACACAAGTACAGGTGAATCTCATTTATATAGTAGTATAAATTCTGTATATATATATATATATATATATATATATATATATATATATAGCTCTTTGGCATACAAAGCTTTGCTTTCATGTCCAAATTGAGCACTCTACTAGGATGAGTCATTGCTGCTAGCATTATGCATGCTCACTAGTTTTTCTAGTTTGAGCACTCTGGCATGGCTTAGATGATACCACATATGTGAGATCACTTGGGGTGGCTATATAGCCTCACCTCCATCCTAGCATCAGCACTGCACTGATGAGGCCCAGAAGGCCGAAACAGTACTGTCTGCAGTTAGTTATATATATATATAGGTTTTCATACAATGATACATGCTGTTAAATATCATGGAAAATACAAAGCGAAAATGTCAGTTTGGAGAATTAAAATCATGTTATCCTGTGACTACCTAAATACGAATTGATTTTAGTATTTCAGACAATGGTTGGCCTTGTCAACAATACTTCTAATCAAACTCAAATATCATAAGAATAGAGACAATTCCTTTCGAAGAAATTCCATTCATACTTAGGCAGCGTATTACATCACAAACTTCAGTAAATCTGGTTGACATGTTCAAGTCTAAAATGAATTGCAAGTCAAAGTCACCTGAAACTGGTTATATTTGTGTTAAAATAAATCCATAACCGAAGAAAACAAAATCAGGCTAGTTTAAAAGTTATTAACTTGAAATTCATATGAAACATAACAATGTTAATGACTTCAAGCTTCGCATACATGCATAAGCCGCCCTCTGGCTGGTAGTGTTTTCTGGGTGATCTAAGATCCTACTAGCCACATGAACAAGACTGCAAAGCATGAAAATATACCTATGGAGTGACTACACAACAATATAAGACTAACATGGAATGTAGAAAGGTTTTTCCATAAATCAAAAAGTAAATAAAATAAGCTAAATTTACCATAAATGCACGAAAAACCTCTTGCCTGTAGTATTTTCAGTCACTTAAGATCTTACCGGCTAGCTAGAGGTACACGACCAAGAAACACGAAGATATTCATGAAAAAGTGATTCTAATTTAGCGTTAGACTAAATGGAATGCCGAAAAGCACAATTCAAAGAAAACTGATAAAAATTGGGCAAAGTCGATTAAATATGCAAGGTGTACCTCTAGCCGGTAGTATTTTCTAAACCTCTTAAGATCCTACCAGCTAGAGGTACAAGACCAAATGAAAAAAAAGATAACTGTAAATGTACTCTTGTAAAAACTGATTCCAAGGAGTGTAAAACTATAACTTAGAGCGCAGAAAAGTAAAATGTAGAGCAAACCCTGATAAGAATTGGGCAAGCTGTACCTCTAGCTGATAGTATTTTATAAGTTCCTTCAGATCCTACCAGCTAGATGTACAAGACCAAATAAAAATAAATAAATGCATAGTATCCTTTTAAAAAAGTGATTCAAAGGAGTGTAAGACCAATTTTGAGTGCAGAAAGGGTAAAGTGTGGAGCAAACCGTAGTAACAATTGAGCAAAGTTGACTAAGTATGTAAGCTGTACCTTTAGCCGGTAGTATTTTCTAAGCCTCCTGAGATCCTACCGGCTAGAGGTACAAGACAATAGAAATTTCATCTTGGGGATTTTTCCAACCAGTAGCACTATGACAAGGGTATTTTTGTGGCGATGCTATTCATAAGTTTTGTTTACCTTTGCAAGCGTGGGTCTTTTTCTTAAGAACTCGATGCGGTCTTTCTCCACAATTTCTCTCTATCAGACAACTTCTCCTAGTACGAGGAGGTCAGCAATAAACTCAATGTAAGCCTCCCAATGCCCAGCATGTGTGTTGATGACATCTTTGGGTCAAATTGTGTTTTCTAACTTTGGTAGGGCTTTGCTCATGTTGCTGATTTCCTTTTCTTGCCCTATGATGCAGGTCGCAGCTGTGTTTCCCCTTGAGTTCCTCTCTGCTTGCATGTGCAGAACTGCATTGCTCACTAAGCTTTGAACTCGGTCGTTCCAGGTCTTACTGGTGATGTGGGTGAGCTCCTCAAACAACCTTTCAAACATTTCTGCGTTAGTTGTACGGTGTAGCAAGACAAAGAAGAAAGGTGGAATGAGATACACATGCATGGAAGTATATTCCAAATAGCTTTCTACCTGTTAGGGCTCTAGTTGGGGTCATCACCTTTTGGCACAAAATTGCATGCCTCCAACACAGGTTATGCAACCTTAATATCAACTTTGTGACCTCTTTCTGTACTGGGCATAAAAAATTTCCGTCATTTACTACAGGGCGGCCAGCAAAGCTCTCAGATCGTGGGATGTTGTCTGGTAAAGGGCTATAATTAATTAGATTAGTTCTAAGTTAAACAGCTAGTATTTCTTTAAGTTTTATCAGTGTATCATGTCAGAAATGCACTGTGGGATTTTTTCCAGAATGTTTTTTATGTGATTCATGGAGCAGTGAAGAGCTTCAAAATACAGTACCACATGGGAATGGAGGTTAAGACCTTCCTTAGTTACACTCTCATCCCCAAATAACAGTGGTGGAATTCTTGTTGCCCCTACAAGTTCTTCATTTAAAACTTGTGCAAGTTCCGGTTTGGTTTTGGTTGAATCTTCGAGTCCTCTAGCTTCAATTTCAGCTTGCAGCTCATTGACCTTCATATCTTTAAAATGTTTCAAGAGTTGCCTTGCCTCTTTTCCTTTTGTTCCTGTTAACACAAGTTGTTGGCGTTCGGTTAATGTTCTGTTCTTTCTTTGGGCCATGTAATTTAGATGGTGGCACATGCTTAAATGCCCATCACAACTTGGGCAACCATAATGCCCTCCATGCTGATTTCCACATTCAAAGTTTACTGCAAGGTTGCCTCCATTCATAAACCTCATCTCATCTTCTACTTCAACATCCTCCTCTGTTTTCATTTTTTGGGTTAAAAATGGGTTTTAGGGCATTGATATCTAAGTACTAGAGTACACTCGACCATAAGCATGGCTGTGGTGGTAGAATGCTTTCTCTTTCCGTATTTGTCCAACTCAGTGGTAGTACTACGATTGACACATTTGAGCTAATTGTTGTAATGACATCTCAAATATTGACTTGGTGAATGATGTATAGTGATTTCTAGGTGCGAGAAAGATCAGTCGCTTTGCTCACTCATCCATTCAGTTAACGTTTTTACTTTAGTGATGTCCCGCGTTTCTCAAAATAGGCCTTTCTCCTGTCGCAGTACATTTACCAATTCTTTATTTCTATTTATTTCATAAAAACGTAGAATTCTGGGAAGAAAGGAGGAGATATGTGTTATTAAGCGGAGCGCTTTTTGACGCTGGGGGCAGCAAAATGGCGATGTTTCGAAATTCAAACCCCCGCCTGGTTTATTAATTCAATTTTGTAAACTTTCACACAAAGCTATATTTTAACATGCGCAAAAGGTCACGCCATGAGGAAGTGGCGGTGAAGATTCTTCTTGATGAAAGTACTTATATAAGCGAAAACTTCTCTATTATTTAAGTGCTTAATTTTCAATTAAAATTATGAGCAGAGAATGCAGTGGCGCGAGCCATTTATTCCTGTCATATTCTCAAATTTTTTAATCATTTAAGAAATCCTCTCGTTATAAAGAGAAGTATGTACTCTACAGCACGTACTGTGAAACAAGTTGTTATGATATTACCATCACCGAGAGAGGCCGTGGGAGGTAAGTATTCGACTCGAGGTGCAAGCAGATTAGAAAGTACTTATGGAAAGAGAAGGAGATTTTGAGCGAACACCAAGAGGACGAACCTGGAATTGTGATTTTAGGGATGTGGGAGGGAAAAGAGATTTGCTCACTAACAGACGAACGGTGATAACTCCTACACAGCGCCTACTGTGTGCGATTTTATTTTTTTCAATATAGCAGACACTGTTAATTTCGTATAAAGTACAGAGCGTTTTTTACTCATGCAGATTAAATCCATTTTCAACTAATTACATTTAGGCAAACCTGTGCAATGTTGATCTGCTTTCTTAGCCAATAAGATCAAATAAATATTTCAGCTGATCACTGTCAAACAGGTTCATTAAAATTCTTATTTCCGCGAGTTCTTTCTCCTTTTGTTCCTATATTCACGCGAGTTGTTGACGCTCTTCGCTTTTGCTCAGTGACTCATAGGAAACGATTTTACTTCCTGTGAAAGGATGATAGTTCTTGGCGTACAAAGAGAAGACTTTGAGGTACTTATATCTACGCATAAGCGCCCCGCGCCGTTGGTTTAGCGCTGGATGCAAAACTAATGTAGTCATAAATGGGAAAGTAAACTTACAGTAACGTTCAGAAAACTCCTTAGTCTTAGTGTAATTACCATATTTACGCATGCAGAAGCGTACTTCTTATCAAAAGATTTACAAGTAGTTATAAAAGACTAAGTGTATTCGATTCTCTGATTCTCTGTTCTTGAGATATTTCAAAGTAGTTGAGCATTCCTTTTTATGGCAAATTGAATTGAAAGAATTTCTAGAAAACTTTAACGGTAAGTGTTAAACAAAAGCCACGAAAACTTTTCAAACGCCACAAAGTGCGGCGCTAGACTTGTACGTGCATGTGCACAAGTGTTCACTTTGTCGTAGAGAAGAGTTCATAAAAGTTTCTTCTACAGAAGATGGTTGCATTTAGCGAGATAATTACATTTAAGAAGAACATCGAAAGTATATCGGATACGTTCTAGTTTCTGAATTGTGTCCTACACGATAACGTTTAGTTGAAGGTCGACGACAAATTTGCCATAGATAAAAAAAAAATCTAGCCACTCTACCGGCTTATGTATGTTTCTGAAGCGCTCATAAAATCTTTCTTCAATTCAGTTGATCAGGCAGCTCATTGAAGATTTGACCGCTGCATTTCATCGACTCTCGTGATCTTAGATCTGTGAGAAACGCTTGCACACGAGCTACCCAGTAATGCTCTGGATGAATTCCTTTCTTTTTCCACTCTTGTAGACATTCGTCCAAGATCTTCTCTCCAGCGTCCATGTCACCAACGTGCACAAAAGCCTCACCCAAGAGAGCCCTAGGATGATAGGCACCGGGACTCACTACGAGGTTCTTATCCTTATGAACTTGTACAAGCTCTTCCAGAAAATCCTTCGCGCGTCGATATTCCCCACGGGTGAATAGGACGTCTGCGAGGAATGTACCCGCACGCGGCCACGCAATATGTCCTGAGCTTCTGTATACCTCAACGGCCTTCTGACACATCTCGTAAGCTTCGTCAATGTCTCCTAAATGCAGTTTTGCTGTTCCGTATGTCATCCTAACTCCGTTGGGGAACTTGTGATTATCTCCGTGAAGATCTAGGTAGATTTTTAACGCTTGCGCGTGTAGCGTGGCCGATTCTCTCAGATGCATGTTGGTGCTGCGCGCATGTGGATGCGTGTGACGCAGGCCAAGATACCAGCGCAGATGGACTTTAGCTGTGTAATTCAACACCTGGCCACGAAGGAACATCTCAGTCGAATCACAATTTTCAATAATTTTTCTGGCCTCCTCCAGGACTTGTATAGCCTCATCGTTTTCCCATCTGTCATGCAATATGATTCCAAGGTTACACATTCTCTCAACCAGCTCAACGTGACTGTTCCCATAAGCCTCCCGGGTCACTTCAACGCATTGCTTCATGTACTTCTTTGCTAAGTCCAGCTGAGAACCTTCACGAAACGTAAACGCAAGAACATTTAAGACCTTTGATTTTTCTTCCATCCATATGGGATCTGTTTCAGTCTCGCAGAGCTTCTTGGCGTCCTCCAGAATCGGAATCGCTTTATCCAGGAAGCCCGCCTCACGGTAAGTGTAACCCAAGTCGTGAAGCAACCTGCATGCGGTGATATCAGTACAACCCAGTTGTTTGTTGATCTTATAAGCGCGCTCAAGTAAAGCCACGCGGTAATTGTCGGTTACCCCAGCAACGTGCACAAGACCATCTGCAAGGTAAATCAACGCCTTTACAAGTAAATCTTCTTCAAGCCACTGGACCACTTTTACTCCTTCAACGAACTCTTTCAAGTGTGGACACAGCAGAATCCTTATGGCAAGATCGTGCTCTTTTAACCCACCTTTCTTTGATTTGTAGGCTTCGTTTAAGGCTTGAAGTACTCCACTCAACTCTTTTTTCTTCTCGCCAGTAGCTTCACATTTATCGACATTTGTTCCCGACTTGCCTTGTTTTCGTCTGATCTGAGAGAACGCCAACCGCATTACTTGATGAAGTGTAACCACTTCGATTCCTCTTTCTCCTGTTTTCGGATATATTAGCAAAGAACACCTTGCTATTTTTAGCTTGACGTCATCAGGCACTCTGATGTTGACGTTACCACTGGCTTTAGCCTCGCGTAAGACGTAATCAGCCACAGTGTCCAACGGAATGGGTCGTAAGGAGCAGTACGAAAGGAACACGAAGGCAGCCCGGAGAACTTCGCTGTTCTCGGCCATCCGTATGGCAGCGAACTCTGCTGCTGGTATCATTGACTGCGGATAACATGGATTGTGATGCGTGAAATCAGAATGATCAAGATATGCGAAGTACTCTTGGAGGTTCGACAGATAGTTTTTCCAAGAAAACTTTGAAACCGGGCGATCCAAACTCATTTGCCGGACATAAACTGCTGCACAAGCTAGAGACAGTGGAAAATAGCCAAGAACGCTAGCGACTTTTTTTGCATCTTCATCCACATCCATTTTAGATATCACTCGTAACAATTCCATAGCGTCTTCCTCTTCCATCCCTGAATCCAGCGAGATTACCCTGGCATGTGCGTGGGATCTGGGGGCGAGTTCAGAATCCTGGGTCGTAACCAAGACTGTTCCCTCCCCCCATGAGCTTTCCTGTCCCGGAGATGGCCAGAATTCTCTCATTTGATCACTGACTGTTAGGTTATCAACGATCAAAAGCCAGACAGATTTTGTTCTACGAAGGTAGTTCTTAAAATCTTCCACGTAACTCTTGATCTGCTCGCGGATACCTCCTTGATATTCGCGTTCGTTAGGGATTTCTAACTTCTCGTGTAACTCTTTGAATGATTGTAACATTGACTCGGGGATATTCGCTTGCAACGTAGCGACGACACGAGGCATATTTTCGAAACATCCCCCAGGTGTATTGTTTTGCATAAACTCTTCTCCAACCTGTCTTGCTAGTTGTGTCTTTCCACAACCGGGAGGGCCTTTAATGTACAAGCCAATGACTGTGGAGCTTGAAACGTTCTGTCTTAAGTCGACGAAAAAATCGTATACCTTTTGTAATTCTCTGCCTCGTCTGTGAGTCACGTGAAATGGTTTACCAGGTAGAATCCCCACTGAAGGAAAAACTCTTCTCGTGATTGAAGCTTCAGCTAATGACAAATAAAAAGATTAGTGACAACCTTTTAAATCCTCAGAGTGACCAGCATCCAATTTCTCCTTACAGCAATACTGCTCTGAATCATTCATTACGATCAAGGGAATTATGGGAATGATCGTCAACCTGAGAAGCTGCTCCTTGTGAGCAGCAAAGAATTTTATAGGTAAGAGTATGGAAAATACAAATACTGATGATATAGTGTAAAGGGTTAACAACATATAGCATGTCCTCTTAATTTCCCTGGACTTCTTTTACATTTACGAAGGTAATACGTTACCTTCCTGAAGATTGGTATCGTCTTTTGGTCCTACTGCTAATCTGGCGATTCCATCTTGAGTTATCTCAGCGACTATGGAGAGAAAATTGAAAAGTGGAAGAATATCTTCCATTCACTCCATTATGAAAGTAAGCTTAGCGAGTTGGAC